>NC_139166.1:92887829-93020320 GCF_965202585.1 Thalia democratica | reverse complement strand
ATACTCGATTTTTACTTTTTTTCGGACAGAAATAAAGTCCAAAAAAGGACCTTTTCACCCGAAAACCGGTGTTTTGGGGTCCCCACGGGACCCCCAGAACGGGTTTTCGCGCGCCATTCCCGGACAAAACTTTCCCGGGCAGTCGTCCGGATCGTCGAATCGCGCTGGACCCTATTATCTTTTTGAACTTTTTAAAAGAGTCAAAAACTTAATTCTAAAATGCCTTATTTTCAAAACCTCATAATTTCGCTGTTTTCAATGCTAAATTTTAAAAAAGCCCATTTTCGCCCTCTACCGGCCTTGAACTGCTCGAAAACTGCCATTTCCGACTTCTAACTTTTACTTTTTTCAAAGTAAAACCAATGATGAATCGAGGTATTTGAGCGGTTTTCGATTTTTACTTTTACTTTTTTCGTCGAAAATCCAACATTGAATTACGGTATGTAAGCTTATTTCGATTTTTACTTTTACTTTTTCCGTCGAAAAACCAAGGGTCGAAGTGCGGAAAAGAGCTTTCATTTCAATTTTACTTTTACTTTTTTCCGACGAAAGTCGACGTTGGAAAAGGCCCATACTCGATTTTTACTTTTTTTCGGACAGAAATAAAGTCCAAAAAAGGACCTTTTCACCCGAAAACCGGTGTTTTGGGGTCCCCACGGGACCCCCAGAACGGGTTTTCGCGCGCCATTCCCGGACAAAACTTTCCCGGGCAGTCGTCCGGATCGTCGAATCGCGCTGGACCCTATTATCTTTTTGAACTTTTTAAAAGAGTCAAAAACTTAATTCTAAAATGCCTTATTTTCAAAACCTCATAATTTCGCTGTTTTCAATGCTAAATTTTAAAAAAGCCCATTTTCGCCCTCTACCGGCCTTGAACTGCTCGAAAACTGCCATTTCCGACTTCTAACTTTTACTTTTTTCAAAGTAAAACCAATGATGAATCGAGGTATTTGAGCGGTTTTCGATTTTTACTTTTACTTTTTTCGTCGAAAATCCAACATTGAATTACGGTATGTAAGCTTATTTCGATTTTTACTTTTACTTTTTCCGTCGAAAAACCAAGGGTCGAAGTGCGGAAAAGAGCTTTCATTTCAATTTTACTTTTACTTTTTTCCGACGAAAGTCGACGTTGGAAAAGGCCCATACTCGATTTTTACTTTTTTTCGGACAGAAATAAAGTCCAAAAAAGGACCTTTTCACCCGAAAACCGGTGTTTTGGGGTCCCCACGGGACCCCCAGAACGGGTTTTCGCGCGCCATTCCCGGACAAAACTTTCCCGGGCAGTCGTCCGGATCGTCGAATCGCGCTGGACCCTATTATCTTTTTGAACTTTTTAAAAGAGTCAAAAACTTAATTCTAAAATGCCTTATTTTCAAAACCTCATAATTTCGCTGTTTTCAATGCTAAATTTTAAAAAAGCCCATTTTCGCCCTCTACCGGCCTTGAACTGCTCGAAAACTGCCATTTCCGACTTCTAACTTTTACTTTTTTCAAAGTAAAACCAATGATGAATCGAGGTATTTGAGCGGTTTTCGATTTTTACTTTTACTTTTTTCGTCGAAAATCCAACATTGAATTACGGTATGTAAGCTTATTTCGATTTTTACTTTTACTTTTTCCGTCGAAAAACCAAGGGTCGAAGTGCGGAAAAGAGCTTTCATTTCAATTTTACTTTTACTTTTTTCCGACGAAAGTCGACGTTGGAAAAGGCCCATACTCGATTTTTACTTTTTTTCGGACAGAAATAAAGTCCAAAAAAGGACCTTTTCACCCGAAAACCGGTGTTTTGGGGTCCCCACGGGACCCCCAGAACGGGTTTTCGCGCGCCATTCCCGGACAAAACTTTCCCGGGCAGTCGTCCGGATCGTCGAATCGCGCTGGACCCTATTATCTTTTTGAACTTTTTAAAAGAGTCAAAAACTTAATTCTAAAATGCCTTATTTTCAAAACCTCATAATTTCGCTGTTTTCAATGCTAAATTTTAAAAAAGCCCATTTTCGCCCTCTACCGGCCTTGAACTGCTCGAAAACTGCCATTTCCGACTTCTAACTTTTACTTTTTTCAAAGTAAAACCAATGATGAATCGAGGTATTTGAGCGGTTTTCGATTTTTACTTTTACTTTTTTCGTCGAAAATCCAACATTGAATTACGGTATGTAAGCTTATTTCGATTTTTACTTTTACTTTTTCCGTCGAAAAACCAAGGGTCGAAGTGCCGAAAAGAGCTTTCATTTCAATTTTACTTTTACTTTTTTCCGACGAAAGTCGACGTTGGAAAAGGCCCATACTCGATTTTTACTTTTTTTCGGACAGAAATAAAGTCCAAAAAAGGACCTTTTCACCCGAAAACCGGTGTTTTGGGGTCCCCACGGGACCCCCAGAACGGGTTTTCGCGCGCCATTCCCGGACAAAACTTTCCCGGGCAGTCGTCCGGATCGTCGAATCGCGCTGGACCCTATTATCTTTTTGAACTTTTTAAAAGAGTCAAAAACTTAATTCTAAAATGCCTTATTTTCAAAACCTCATAATTTCGCTGTTTTCAATGCTAAATTTTAAAAAAGCCCATTTTCGCCCTCTACCGGCCTTGAACTGCTCGAAAACTGCCATTTCCGACTTCTAACTTTTACTTTTTTCAAAGTAAAACCAATGATGAATCGAGGTATTTGAGCGGTTTTCGATTTTTACTTTTACTTTTTTCGTCGAAAATCCAACATTGAATTACGGTATGTAAGCTTATTTCGATTTTTACTTTTACTTTTTCCGTCGAAAAACCAAGGGTCGAAGTGCGGAAAAGAGCTTTCATTTCAATTTTACTTTTACTTTTTTCCGACGAAAGTCGACGTTGGAAAAGGCCCATACTCGATTTTTACTTTTTTTCGGACAGAAATAAAGTCCAAAAAAGGACCTTTTCACCCGAAAACCGGTGTTTTGGGGTCCCCACGGGACCCCCAGAACGGGTTTTCGCGCGCCATTCCCGGACAAAACTTTCCCGGGCAGTCGTCCGGATCGTCGAATCGCGCTGGACCCTATTATCTTTTTGAACTTTTTAAAAGAGTCAAAAACTTAATTCTAAAATGCCTTATTTTCAAAACCTCATAATTTCGCTGTTTTCAATGCTAAATTTTAAAAAAGCCCATTTTCGCCCTCTACCGGCCTTGAACTGCTCGAAAACTGCCATTTCCGACTTCTAACTTTTACTTTTTTCAAAGTAAAACCAATGATGAATCGAGGTATTTGAGCGGTTTTCGATTTTTACTTTTACTTTTTTCGTCGAAAATCCAACATTGAATTACGGTATGTAAGCTTATTTCGATTTTTACTTTTACTTTTTCCGTCGAAAAACCAAGGGTCGAAGTGCGGAAAAGAGCTTTCATTTCAATTTTACTTTTACTTTTTTCCGACGAAAGTCGACGTTGGAAAAGGCCCATACTCGATTTTTACTTTTTTTCGGACAGAAATAAAGTCCAAAAAAGGACCTTTTCACCCGAAAACCGGTGTTTTGGGGTCCCCACGGGACCCCCAGAACGGGTTTTCGCGCGCCATTCCCGGACAAAACTTTCCCGGGCAGTCGTCCGGATCGTCGAATCGCGCTGGACCCTATTATCTTTTTGAACTTTTTAAAAGAGTCAAAAACTTAATTCTAAAATGCCTTATTTTCAAAACCTCATAATTTCGCTGTTTTCAATGCTAAATTTTAAAAAAGCCCATTTTCGCCCTCTACCGGCCTTGAACTGCTCGAAAACTGCCATTTCCGACTTCTAACTTTTACTTTTTTCAAAGTAAAACCAATGATGAATCGAGGTATTTGAGCGGTTTTCGATTTTTACTTTTACTTTTTTCGTCGAAAATCCAACATTGAATTACGGTATGTAAGCTTATTTCGATTTTTACTTTTACTTTTTCCGTCGAAAAACCAAGGGTCGAAGTGCGGAAAAGAGCTTTCATTTCAATTTTACTTTTACTTTTTTCCGACGAAAGTCGACGTTGGAAAAGGCCCATACTCGATTTTTACTTTTTTTCGGACAGAAATAAAGTCCAAAAAAGGACCTTTTCACCCGAAAACCGGTGTTTTGGGGTCCCCACGGGACCCCCAGAACGGGTTTTCGCGCGCCATTCCCGGACAAAACTTTCCCGGGCAGTCGTCCGGATCGTCGAATCGCGCTGGACCCTATTATCTTTTTGAACTTTTTAAAAGAGTCAAAAACTTAATTCTAAAATGCCTTATTTTCAAAACCTCATAATTTCGCTGTTTTCAATGCTAAATTTTAAAAAAGCCCATTTTCGCCCTCTACCGGCCTTGAACTGCTCGAAAACTGCCATTTCCGACTTCTAACTTTTACTTTTTTCAAAGTAAAACCAATGATGAATCGAGGTATTTGAGCGGTTTTCGATTTTTACTTTTACTTTTTTCGTCGAAAATCCAACATTGAATTACGGTATGTAAGCTTATTTCGATTTTTACTTTTACTTTTTCCGTCGAAAAACCAAGGGTCGAAGTGCGGAAAAGAGCTTTCATTTCAATTTTACTTTTACTTTTTTCCGACGAAAGTCGACGTTGGAAAAGGCCCATACTCGATTTTTACTTTTTTTCGGACAGAAATAAAGTCCAAAAAAGGACCTTTTCACCCGAAAACCGGTGTTTTGGGGTCCCCACGGGACCCCCAGAACGGGTTTTCGCGCGCCATTCCCGGACAAAACTTTCCCGGGCAGTCGTCCGGATCGTCGAATCGCGCTGGACCCTATTATCTTTTTGAACTTTTTAAAAGAGTCAAAAACTTAATTCTAAAATGCCTTATTTTCAAAACCTCATAATTTCGCTGTTTTCAATGCTAAATTTTAAAAAAGCCCATTTTCGCCCTCTACCGGCCTTGAACTGCTCGAAAACTGCCATTTCCGACTTCTAACTTTTACTTTTTTCAAAGTAAAACCAATGATGAATCGAGGTATTTGAGCGGTTTTCGATTTTTACTTTTACTTTTTTCGTCGAAAATCCAACATTGAATTACGGTATGTAAGCTTATTTCGATTTTTACTTTTACTTTTTCCGTCGAAAAACCAAGGGTCGAAGTGCCGAAAAGAGCTTTCATTTCAATTTTACTTTTACTTTTTTCCGACGAAAGTCGACGTTGGAAAAGGCCCATACTCGATTTTTACTTTTTTTCGGACAGAAATAAAGTCCAAAAAAGGACCTTTTCACCCGAAAACCGGTGTTTTGGGGTCCCCACGGGACCCCCAGAACGGGTTTTCGCGCGCCATTCCCGGACAAAACTTTCCCGGGCAGTCGTCCGGATCGTCGAATCGCGCTGGACCCTATTATCTTTTTGAACTTTTTAAAAGAGTCAAAAACTTAATTCTAAAATGCCTTATTTTCAAAACCTCATAATTTCGCTGTTTTCAATGCTAAATTTTAAAAAAGCCCATTTTCGCCCTCTACCGGCCTTGAACTGCTCGAAAACTGCCATTTCCGACTTCTAACTTTTACTTTTTTCAAAGTAAAACCAATGATGAATCGAGGTATTTGAGCGGTTTTCGATTTTTACTTTTACTTTTTTCGTCGAAAATCCAACATTGAATTACGGTATGTAAGCTTATTTCGATTTTTACTTTTACTTTTTCCGTCGAAAAACCAAGGGTCGAAGTGCCGAAAAGAGCTTTCATTTCAATTTTACTTTTACTTTTTTCCGACGAAAGTCGACGTTGGAAAAGGCCCATACTCGATTTTTACTTTTTTTCGGACAGAAATAAAGTCCAAAAAAGGACCTTTTCACCCGAAAACCGGTGTTTTGAGGTCCCCACGGGACCCCCAGAACGGGTTTTCGCGCGCCATTCCCGGACAAAACTTTCCCGGGCAGTCGTCCGGATCGTCGAATCGCGCTGGACCCTATTATCTTTTTGAACTTTTTAAAAGAGTCAAAAACTTAATTCTAAAATGCCTTATTTTCAAAACCTCATAATTTCGCTGTTCTCAATGCTAAATTTTAAAAAAGCCCATTTTCGCCCTCTACCGGCCTTGAACTGCTCGAAAACTGCCATTTCCGACTTCTAACTTTTACTTTTTTCAAAGTAAAACCAATGATGAATCGAGGTATTTGAGCGGTTTTCGATTTTTACTTTTACTTTTTTCGTCGAAAATCCAACATTGAATTACGGTATGTAAGCTTATTTCGATTTTTACTTTTACTTTTTCCGTCGAAAAACCAAGGGTCGAAGTGCGGAAAAGAGCTTTCATTTCAATTTTACTTTTACTTTTTTCCGACGAAAGTCGACGTTGGAAAAGGCCCATACTCGATTTTTACTTTTTTTCGGACAGAAATAAAGTCCAAAAAAGGACCTTTTCACCCGAAAACCGGTGTTTTGGGGTCCCCACGGGACCCCCAGAACGGGTTTTCGCGCGCCATTCCCGGACAAAACTTTCCCGGGCAGTCGTCCGGATCGTCGAATCGCGCTGGACCCTATTATCTTTTTGAACTTTTTAAAAGAGTCAAAAACTTAATTCTAAAATGCCTTATTTTCAAAACCTCATAATTTCGCTGTTTTCAATGCTAAATTTTAAAAAAGCCCATTTTCGCCCTCTACCGGCCTTGAACTGCTCGAAAACTGCCATTTCCGACTTCTAACTTTTACTTTTTTCAAAGTAAAACCAATGATGAATCGAGGTATTTGAGCGGTTTTCGATTTTTACTTTTACTTTTTTCGTCGAAAATCCAACATTGAATTACGGTATGTAAGCTTATTTCGATTTTTACTTTTACTTTTTCCGTCGAAAAACCAAGGGTCGAAGTGCGGAAAAGAGCTTTCATTTCAATTTTACTTTTACTTTTTTCCGACGAAAGTCGACGTTGGAAAAGGCCCATACTCGATTTTTACTTTTTTTCGGACAGAAATAAAGTCCAAAAAAGGACCTTTTCACCCGAAAACCGGTGTTTTGGGGTCCCCACGGGACCCCCAGAACGGGTTTTCGCGCGCCATTCCCGGACAAAACTTTCCCGGGCAGTCGTCCGGATCGTCGAATCGCGCTGGACCCTATTATCTTTTTGAACTTTTTAAAAGAGTCAAAAACTTAATTCTAAAATGCCTTATTTTCAAAACCTCATAATTTCGCTGTTTTCAATGCTAAATTTTAAAAAAGCCCATTTTCGCCCTCTACCGGCCTTGAACTGCTCGAAAACTGCCATTTCCGACTTCTAACTTTTACTTTTTTCAAAGTAAAACCAATGATGAATCGAGGTATTTGAGCGGTTTTCGATTTTTACTTTTACTTTTTTCGTCGAAAATCCAACATTGAATTACGGTATGTAAGCTTATTTCGATTTTTACTTTTACTTTTTCCGTCGAAAAACCAAGGGTCGAAGTGCCGAAAAGAGCTTTCATTTCAATTTTACTTTTACTTTTTTCCGACGAAAGTCGACGTTGGAAAAGGCCCATACTCGATTTTTACTTTTTTTCGGACAGAAATAAAGTCCAAAAAAGGACCTTTTCACCCGAAAACCGGTGTTTTGGGGTCCCCACGGGACCCCCAGAACGGGTTTTCGCGCGCCATTCCCGGACAAAACTTTCCCGGGCAGTCGTCCGGATCGTCGAATCGCGCTGGACCCTATTATCTTTTTGAACTTTTTAAAAGAGTCAAAAACTTAATTCTAAAATGCCTTATTTTCAAAACCTCATAATTTCGCTGTTTTCAATGCTAAATTTTAAAAAAGCCCATTTTCGCCCTCTACCGGCCTTGAACTGCTCGAAAACTGCCATTTCCGACTTCTAACTTTTACTTTTTTCAAAGTAAAACCAATGATGAATCGAGGTATTTGAGCGGTTTTCGATTTTTACTTTTACTTTTTTCGTCGAAAATCCAACATTGAATTACGGTATGTAAGCTTATTTCGATTTTTACTTTTACTTTTTCCGTCGAAAAACCAAGGGTCGAAGTGCGGAAAAGAGCTTTCATTTCAATTTTACTTTTACTTTTTTCCGACGAAAGTCGACGTTGGAAAAGGCCCATACTCGATTTTTACTTTTTTTCGGACAGAAATAAAGTCCAAAAAAGGACCTTTTCACCCGAAAACCGGTGTTTTGGGGTCCCCACGGGACCCCCAGAACGGGTTTTCGCGCGCCATTCCCGGACAAAACTTTCCCGGGCAGTCGTCCGGATCGTCGAATCGCGCTGGACCCTATTATCTTTTTGAACTTTTTAAAAGAGTCAAAAACTTAATTCTAAAATGCCTTATTTTCAAAACCTCATAATTTCGCTGTTTTCAATGCTAAATTTTAAAAAAGCCCATTTTCGCCCTCTACCGGCCTTGAACTGCTCGAAAACTGCCATTTCCGACTTCTAACTTTTACTTTTTTCAAAGTAAAACCAATGATGAATCGAGGTATTTGAGCGGTTTTCGATTTTTACTTTTACTTTTTTCGTCGAAAATCCAACATTGAATTACGGTATGTAAGCTTATTTCGATTTTTACTTTTACTTTTTCCGTCGAAAAACCAAGGGTCGAAGTGCGGAAAAGAGCTTTCATTTCAATTTTACTTTTACTTTTTTCCGACGAAAGTCGACGTTGGAAAAGGCCCATACTCGATTTTTACTTTTTTTCGGACAGAAATAAAGTCCAAAAAAGGACCTTTTCACCCGAAAACCGGTGTTTTGGGGTCCCCACGGGACCCCCAGAACGGGTTTTCGCGCGCCATTCCCGGACAAAACTTTCCCGGGCAGTCGTCCGGATCGTCGAATCGCGCTGGACCCTATTATCTTTTTGAACTTTTTAAAAGAGTCAAAAACTTAATTCTAAAATGCCTTATTTTCAAAACCTCATAATTTCGCTGTTTTCAATGCTAAATTTTAAAAAAGCCCATTTTCGCCCTCTACCGGCCTTGAACTGCTCGAAAACTGCCATTTCCGACTTCTAACTTTTACTTTTTTCAAAGTAAAACCAATGATGAATCGAGGTATTTGAGCGGTTTTCGATTTTTACTTTTACTTTTTTCGTCGAAAATCCAACATTGAATTACGGTATGTAAGCTTATTTCGATTTTTACTTTTACTTTTTCCGTCGAAAAACCAAGGGTCGAAGTGCGGAAAAGAGCTTTCATTTCAATTTTACTTTTACTTTTTTCCGACGAAAGTCGACGTTGGAAAAGGCCCATACTCGATTTTTACTTTTTTTCGGACAGAAATAAAGTCCAAAAAAGGACCTTTTCACCCGAAAACCGGTGTTTTGGGGTCCCCACGGGACCCCCAGAACGGGTTTTCGCGCGCCATTCCCGGACAAAACTTTCCCGGGCAGTCGTCCGGATCGTCGAATCGCGCTGGACCCTATTATCTTTTTGAACTTTTTAAAAGAGTCAAAAACTTAATTCTAAAATGCCTTATTTTCAAAACCTCATAATTTCGCTGTTTTCAATGCTAAATTTTAAAAAAGCCCATTTTCGCCCTCTACCGGCCTTGAACTGCTCGAAAACTGCCATTTCCGACTTCTAACTTTTACTTTTTTCAAAGTAAAACCAATGATGAATCGAGGTATTTGAGCGGTTTTCGATTTTTACTTTTACTTTTTTCGTCGAAAATCCAACATTGAATTACGGTATGTAAGCTTATTTCGATTTTTACTTTTACTTTTTCCGTCGAAAAACCAAGGGTCGAAGTGCGGAAAAGAGCTTTCATTTCAATTTTACTTTTACTTTTTTCCGACGAAAGTCGACGTTGGAAAAGGCCCATACTCGATTTTTACTTTTTTTCGGACAGAAATAAAGTCCAAAAAAGGACCTTTTCACCCGAAAACCGGTGTTTTGGGGTCCCCACGGGACCCCCAGAACGGGTTTTCGCGCGCCATTCCCGGACAAAACTTTCCCGGGCAGTCGTCCGGATCGTCGAATCGCGCTGGACCCTATTATCTTTTTGAACTTTTTAAAAGAGTCAAAAACTTAATTCTAAAATGCCTTATTTTCAAAACCTCATAATTTCGCTGTTTTCAATGCTAAATTTTAAAAAAGCCCATTTTCGCCCTCTACCGGCCTTGAACTGCTCGAAAACTGCCATTTCCGACTTCTAACTTTTACTTTTTTCAAAGTAAAACCAATGATGAATCGAGGTATTTGAGCGGTTTTCGATTTTTACTTTTACTTTTTTCGTCGAAAATCCAACATTGAATTACGGTATGTAAGCTTATTTCGATTTTTACTTTTACTTTTTCCGTCGAAAAACCAACATTGAATTACGGTATGTAAGCTTATTTCGATTTTTACTTTATTGTTTATATTATATACTTGATATGATATTATATACTAAACTTGAATATTTAATCTAGTTAATTTTACAATATAAAGCAATTATATCAATATAATAATTATTATTGATTACAATATTGTAGAACAAAATCACGTTTAGTTTATAATAGATAAATTTAATTTCTACTATGTACTTATAGAACTTATTTAAGGTAAAGTATCTTTTTATAATAGACGTGATAGGCTTAAAACATTGATTTTTAGCCCACAATTATGACTAAAAAGGACTTTAAATACCAATTTTTTTCAGCTTGATATTAAACTTGATAGCTGATATTTTACAACTATTAACAGTATTAGTTTAAAGGAGACAAAAAACACTCTCAAAATACATGGTTCTTGGACCTAGTATGCAAAGGACCTTTTGGTTATGGAGTTGTATACCACGAGTACCTAAAATGTCTTGGGCAGGAAGATACGCTTAACAATTCCTAATATTTTTATTATCAAAATATGTCTTAACATTTAAGATCATAGGGGGGTCCAACATTTTTATTACTAAAAATAACATTGGATTTTATATGAAAGTTTGAAGTACAAACTACAAGCCAGTTTTTATAGAATTAAAAAATCTTATTTAACTTTTTTTAATGTTAAATATAAATCATACTTTTATAATCCACCTTTTTTGATTCACATATGTTTTTGTTAAATAATATTTTTTTCTTATTTGAGGAATATTAATTTTATATTAGTATAATGTAGCATTTGTTTATATTGACAATATTAGCCTTTAATGGCTTAATTTTTAAGTGGGTTTGCATATTAAGAACAAATTACTAAAATCAACTATGGTGGATAAAGGATTTTTAAAATACTCTTTTCCAAGAATTAAGTTTCTTGTTTTTAGTAAGTATGAAATTCCATGTTTTTAAGACTTCCTTTTCCTGACTTTTTTTCAAAACCCCCCATTTTTTCCTGATTTTACCCGACTTTTGTTATTTTTCAAATTTTTCCTAACTTTTCCTGATTACCTGACTTTTCCTGACCGAGTAGCTACCCTGTATTAACTGCTACAGATATCATATATTTAACATTTCAATTTCAGTATTAAATCACCTATTTTTTATTTTTTTTTATTACTAATACTACATTAACACTCACCTTATAATAAGTAGCCTCTCACTGATAAATTTACTAACCTGTTTGCAAATAATTGTTTTGCCTTTAAAACTGAAGCTTTATTAAAAAATAATATCACATCTTGATATAAACTAAAAATGACAAAATAAAAATAAACTTAAAAACTATGTACTTACAAATCAGACATTTTGCCTTCAAAATCCAAATGCTTGTTTACAAATAAAATCACAATTATAAAAATGTACTCTAAAAAAATATTGAAAATTAGATGCTTGAACCAACAAAAACTGACAATTTTCAACTTTTTTCAAAAAAGAAAAGTAATAGATCAGGCTAAATCTTTTTTTTTTTGTAATTACCAAGGATGATGTCACATCAATATCAAGCTGAAATTACATTATATTCATTTTCTTTTTTAACCATACTCTAGGTTAAAAATTAATATTTTACAAATACATAAATAATATTAAACTTATATATTACAATTTAATAAAACTTGAATATTTAATCTAGTTAATTTTACAATATAAAGCAATTATATCAATATAATAATTATTATTGATTACAATATTGTAAAACAAAATCACGTTTAGTTTATAATAGATAAATTTAATTTCTACTATGTACTTATAGAACTTATTTAAGGTAAAGTATCTTTTTATAATAGACGTGATAGGCTTAAAACATTGATTTTTAGCCCACAATTATGACTAAAAAGGACTTTAAATACCAATTTTTTTCAGCTTGATATTAAACTTGATAGCTGATATTTTACAACAATTAACAGTATTAGTTTAAAGGAGACAAAAAACACTCTCAAAATACATGGTTCTTGGACCTAGTATGCAAAGGACCTTTTGGTTATGGAGTTGTATACCACGAGTACCTAAAATGTCTTGGGCAGGAAGATACACTTAACAATTCCTAATATTTTTATTATCAAAATATGTCTTAACATTTAAGATCATAGGGGGGTCCAACATTTTTATTACTAAAAATAACATTGGATTTTATATGAAAGTTTGAAGTACAAACTACAAGCCAGTTTTTATAGAATTAAAAAATCTTATTTAACTTTTGAGGTATTGTAATTAAAAAAAAAAATTAGGGTCAATTTTGTAGGAAATTTAAAAAATCTATCTTCTCCATCATTTTTTGAGCTAGAGACCTCAAACTTTCAGGAAACATTCCTTTTATAGTTTAAAAAACTTAGAATGTTAAAATTTTAAAAAATATTTAAAAAAAAATTTTAGTTTATAAAACAAAAATAGTGGGTGGTATTTTTTTAATAGTTTTTTTTTCAAATTAAAATCTAACATTCAAATTAAAATACTTCCTGCATTTAATCTTTTAAACACTTTCTGTGAAAATTGAAGAAGATTGCTTAAATAATGTAGGAGGAAATAAATTTTTAGTGAAATGGTCTTTTTTTGCATTTTTAGTTTGTGCCTGCCATTAGGAACCTATTGAGGTCACTGGCTTTGATCGCTTATATCTCAAAAATTACTTTGAACTTTTTCAAGCAGTTAAATATGTTTGATAGCTTAGATAAAACGCTAGAAAATAAATTCAACTTATAAAAATCAATGTGGACCCCCCTATGCCCTTAATACTATATTTATACAAATTTACATGTAAATATCATAAATACAATAAATATGTTATTGTTTACATTCAAAACTACATCAAAGCTGCCATTAGGACCTCTACACTATTTATGAAATATAATCAGTTTTGTTGTCAATTTATTTACACTTTGAGGTTTTAAGCAAAAATATTGAACTTCAAATATAAAATATTGTAATAATTGTTGACTTTTTTTAATGTTAAATATAAATCATACTTTTATAATCCACCTTTTTTGATTCACATATGTTTTTGTTAAATAATATTTTTTTCTTATTTGAGGAATATTAATTTTATATTAGTATAATGTAGCATTTGTTTATATTGACAATATTAGCCTTTAATGGCTTAATTTTTAAGTGGGTTTGCATATTAAGAACAAATTACTAAAATCAACTATGGTGGATAAAGGATTTTTAAAATACTCTTTTCCAAGAATTAAGTTTCTTGTTTTTAGTAAGTATGAAATTCCATGTTTTTAAGACTTCTAGGTAAAATGGCTAACCACCGTGGATATTAAATGAATATAAAATACTTAAACATAGATAGCTTGGAAAATCAAAAATAATTACCAAATAAATATTTCAAAATATTTATTACAGTGACCCTAAAATTTTAAATAATAATCCTTGGTGGTCTAAATATGTGACTACCATAACTTAATTTTTGCTACCTTATTATAAATGTTTATACTATATATGTTAATACTAGGATAAGTTTGTTCACTTTTACTAAAATATTTTCAAGGAACAAATTAACCTGCAGTTTATGTTTTAATGTATTTATAAGGTGGCCATTCACCTGGAGTCCTGAAATAAGAGAAAAAAATAAAAAAACTAGACAAAAAGTTTCTGGAAAGACTAGTGCTATTAGGAATATAATTTTGTATAGGAATTATTAAAGTAAAATTAGTAATATAAACCCAAAAGATCTATTTTTAACAATATTTTTACATGGAAAATATTAAAATTTTGAATAGATTTAAAATATACACAATATTGCATTACATTTTAAACATATTTTGTTATTATTTTATTAATTTTATTAGTTATTTTCAGTAAGTGAGTTTTTTATTAACTGAAGTATAAATCAAAAAATTAACAAAATAACAATTTAAAACCTTTTAAAAAATTCTAATAAACAGATAGAAACTTTAATATTTTATTAGTTTTGTATTTATAATATTTTCATAGCAATTTTGTTGTTATAAGAATACATTTTATTTTTTTTGTGAGTATGTAAAACTTAAATGTTTGTAATTTGTGAAAAAAAAAACAAACTGAAAATGGTAAATAAATCTACTGTGTTATAATTTTATCAAAAACATTATCATAGTTTAAAAATAAATCAATATTATATTTACCACATGACCTTATACAACTTTACCCACTATGACTCTGTATTTTTTTTGTAAATTTCAGTCTAATTTGGTTAGAATTAAAGGTAAATTATTATTTAAATTTTAATATCAAATTTTATTAGTTTTAATTTAAATAAACTGATACACTTGATGGAATACAGATAGTAAGTACATAAAGTAATATGCACTAATTTATAAAAAATATCATTAGTTACTTTGGTGTAAAAATTAATGTAAATGAAAACACTTTAATTTAATATACATAGATGTATTATAAAAACTTAAAGATATATGATGTTATTTTAAAGTTATTTATTTAAAAAATCATAAATAAAAATATTACAACTACATACCTCATTTACATTTTTGCAGTGTGTTTCTGTGTAAATGTTTTAGGTGAATGTTAGGCTGTGTTTCTGAGCATGCGCAGTTATAAAAACAACTAGGTTACCACAAACTTTTTTGCTAGTAAGTATTTTGTTTAACAAGGGTTAGTTATACCAATTTTAGAAAAAGTCTTAATTTAGCCTAATGTTATAGTTAATATCAATAAAATTAACCTAAAATAATATTCAATATAGTTTCTATTAAAGTAAAAATGTAAAACTTATAAAAAAAAATTTATAAAGATAAATATTAAACTAATTAAACGAGTATTGTAAGAAAACATTGTTTTAGCATGTTATCAAATATTTAAAAAAATATATTTGTCCTATTTTGTAAATTTTTTAACGCTATCATGAATTTTTTTCTATTTATAAAACAATTTTTGATAAATATATGTTAATATTATATGTTGAATTAATAAGTGTTTATTTAAAATACTTGAGTATAACTTTTATTTGAAACGGTTTATCGTAACTTAAAAAATATGGTTAAGCAATTTTGATTTAATTATATAACTATAAATTTAGCTCAACGTCAACATTTTCCATAAAATTTGATAAATTTAAACCATATTATACTACTGTGTTTGAATAAAGTACATAAAAAATTTGTAACTTGTACCTTCTTAACAATTAAAACTACCTAAGTAAACTCATAATTAAAAAATTTACAACTTAAAAATTGTACATATAGCTAAAACTACAAATAATGAAAGTCTTTTTAAAATGCATAACTGCATAATTATTTTTGTTTTTATTGTAATAAAAGATAAAGTCTTAAAGCAATATAACAATACCAATTAAACTATGGTCAGTCTATAAACAATTAATAATCTAAAAGTTATATGTCCTCTTTCAGTATTAATAAAAGTTTAACTATTTCTTTTGCAAAGTCAACTAAATAAAAAATAAACATAAGCTAAGTAAGACTAAGCCATAGTTGCCATTATTATAGCATTTCGATTGTGCTTATATAAATTGAATTCTCAGTCAGACGAACAGCTATAAGTTGTAGCAAATATGTTCACAACTTATTGAGTTTATATTTAAGTAATTAATGATACCACTTAAAAACTTATATAAATTTTTCCCAGTTCTTTTAATTTTAATTTTGTTATTTAAAGTTGTTAACAAAAACTTTTGACTTTGTATATCTGTTGTGAGTCCTGAATAAAGTTTATAACTACGTTTGATTAAGTTTCTAATGGTAAAGCATTAAGATTTATCTTAAAAAATAAACAACAGCTGCTTTTTAAAGATACTTCATAGATAGATTGGTTTTACTATGAAAAAAGTAAAAGTTAGAAGTCAAAAAAGGCTGTTTTCGAACAGTTCAGAGCCCGTAGAGTCTCATAAGATCATTTAGAGGTCAGAAGATTGGTCATACTAGTTTGAAAAAAATCTTTGTTAAAGTGTAATGTTTAGTAACAGTTTTTTAAAACTTAAAATTATTATTTTGAACTTAACATAACATATTTAATATAATAAAAAAAAGTAAAAAATAATAATAATCAAGTTTTTTTTAACTTTTTAACCTTAATAAAAGTCTTTATTCCAACAAAATTTAATTTATATGATATCATAAACGAAAAATATTTATTTTATATTCTACATATCTTATGCTACCAGTATTTTCTCTTTATTAAGAAACCATTATTTGATAAAAAGACTGTTTTTCTCATATATTAAATGGATAACAACTAAACTAAATTAATTTAAAGTAATCTTTATTTTCAATTAAAAAACTAATGTATCATTATTTCTTCTAGAAGTCTTGAAAATCAAGTTCAAAAATTTCCGTAAAGTTTAAAAGAAATTTAGATTGTACTACAAAAAATTAGTTTATCTTTAATAAATCTTTTTTTTATAAATTTTTTAAATCTCAAATTTTCATTAAAAACTAGGAAACAAATTACTTTTGCTTTTTAAATACGCATGAAAAAAGTTAAAATCAGGGCTTTTGAACCGACAAAACTACCTTGGTATAACATATAATATTACTTTCACATCGTTATTTAACAATAACTTATTCATATTTACTTAAAGACACAAACGCACACGAGTCTATAACGTGTTTAACAATTAGTGTTTTTATTTTAATAACACATAGAGTTTTAGAACAACACAATAGTATCAATTAAACAATGGCCAGTTTATTAATAAAGAATATTTTTAGTAAAAATGAATGTTTATCATTTAGTTTCATCAAATAATAACTATGTAGTTTATTTTAAAACTGTTTGAAAGTATAAAAAATAAATCAAACAAGTCCTTGCCATAAATACCATATTTTTTTAGCATTTCAATTGTGATTATGTGAATTTAATGTTAAGTCACGAAAGTAGCTACAAATTAAAATTTTGTAAATTCTGATTAAATTTTTTTATTTATTCCTTTTTATTAAAGTTTCTACGGAAAAGTATTCAGATCTTCCTTCAAAGAAAAATAATAACGGCTTTTAGAGAGATGCTTTATTTGTTTAAAATGCTGTTTATGGAATTTATTTTGTTACTAATAATCATTTTGAATTTGGACAAACTATAGGTATGTAAACTCTTTCATATGTATATAAACTAAAAGTCTATTTATAAATCTATGTTTTGATAGTAATTCCTATATATAAATAAAATTTATTATGGAACAAAATTTTAAAACTTAAGTTTAAATGATATACAATGTTAAAGAGCAGTAACTAAACCTAACTAGTTTCAAGACTTTGAAGTTTCTCTGTTTTATACATTTAAAGAATATAGTCAATTAAATTTATGCTAACAGTTAAAAATAGTTTTGTTACTTATATGAAAAACACAAGTAAAATTCGTTTTAAACTAAACATAATTAATAAGTTTAAAAAAAATCTAACGACAAGTCTTTTTTTTATTATAGCTATAATAATAAGATATTTTATCAGGAATGAAACAAACAGTAACAGTTTATCTACAATTTCTATAAAATAGCTTTTAGCTGACTAATTAGTTTTCGACAAGCTTTTTATTTGCATATTAACCATAATATACTCTAGTTCAAACTTATTTACTTATTTTATCTTCACTTGCTATATTTTATTGTCTTTTTCGTTTAAATAAGCACAAGCTTCCTCAAACTATAACTTTATTTAATTGAACTATATATAATGTTGTTTTCAGTGTATCAAAAAACGTCATTGTATAAAATTCTAAAGAACTGAAGTTATGATTTTCTTTTAAAATATTAATCTGTTTTTAGATTTTCCTTATTTTTGAATTCAAATTAAGTCTTTTCATTATCATTAAGAGTAATTTTTTTGTATTATATTGAACTTTTAATTTTAAAAGTTTAAATAACGCTGTTATAGTTTACATTTGTTGAATAGAATTAAAAAAATATTTTGACTACTTTAAAGTTTAAAGATAAATGTATAGGGAGCTTAAAGATGTACTTAATTTTATAATAATGACTTATCTAAATAACAACTTGTACTATCAAATATTTTAAAGCTTACCAGTATAAAAATACCTACAATTGATAATGAAAAAAAAAGACCAACTTTTGCAACAACACTCAAATTAAAACTCAAAACTTTTCTTCAATGTTTTAAATTAGCTTAATATTTAACGAAGTGGATTTTATTTGCATTAAGTTGTACTAAAGCTATGCTTTATGTTCAAATACAACTAAAAGTAAGTAGTGTGGCAAGTTGTATGGACTAATTAGTTTTTGACAACAAATTTATTTGCATATTAAACATAAAACACTGCAGTTCAAACTAATTTCCTTTACTTATTTTATGTTCATTCGCTCTACTTTATTGTCTTATTTTTTTATAATTTTAGGTCATAGATTAAAGACATAAAATATATTTATGATAAAATTCTAAAATAACCCAAATATTTCTGAATCAAAAATTTCTTCATTTACAACGTCATTGACAAAAAGCATATAGAAGTTTGCATAGTTTTTTATAGGCACTCTATTACAGTAGTTCGCAGTGTTTAATATTTTTTTTATTTTTAAAACATCTAGTGTTACCTGACACTGAATGCGAAATCTCGTATTTAAATAAAGTCTTTATCCCGTTAACCCCAAAAAATATTAAAAAAAAACTTAAAATGATACGAACGTATATCACAATCTGAAACTATATGTGAAATTTTGGGGTCGGCTGCAGTTGTAAGTTTTTGGAAATGTTTTCATTCTTAACATTATACAAACTTATGCAAGTGAGGTAAATTGAAAATACAGCATAATACTAAGAACATTTATATCTATATCATTAACCCACCTTACACAAAACCTTTAATCTACAACTTTATCCCTAACCAACCTAACCAAATATATAAAACATAAAGTGAAAAATAACTTACTTCTTAAAACTTACAACAAAAATAAATAAAATATTAGCCAACCAGAAGCGACTTAGGACTGCAGCCGACGCGAAATTTTATAATAAACAACTAATTTTAGGTACCCTAATTCTTTTTTTTTAATTTCATGGTAGCAAGTGATTAATAACATGGCAAAAAGTTAATCACTTTTAATTTCCAAAATTCTAAATGTTTAACTTTTGGTACACAAATAAATAAATTGACTGAAAGTGCAATCAATAAAAGTTTATTAAAAAAAAAACGAAATAAAAAAATCTAGCTTTAAGAGCAGTAACAAGATATTTTATTTAGAATTTATCATTATCATGTAATCTGTTATGTTTATCGAGTAGGTTTAAGGTATAGAAAGATTTATCACAAAAAAAACAATGAAAATTTTTATCTCTATGTTTAACGGAATGATTAAAAAGTTGATCTTTTGTTTTAAATTTTTTTTTACAAACTGTACAGACATGCATTTTATTAATGCTGTGAGTTGTGCTATGATTGGTTAGGTGTTGCCTTGTCTTAAAACCTCTGCCACAAACCAGGCATTTGAATGGTTTTTCGTTTGTGTGGATTCTGGTGTGGGTGATCAAATGTGATTTGTATGAAAATTGTTTGAAGCAAACTTCACAGTTGTAGCCTTCATGCACTGTTTAAACAACTATTCAAACTATCATGTCTAACTACTAAAAATACAAACTTCATGTAGCTTAGTAAAATATTGTCTATCAAACGATAAAAAGAAAACGCACAAAAGGATTGTTCTTAGGACCTGATGCACTTAAAAATAGGAAACTTCTTACAAAAAACATCTCTTATATGCATAGTAATTAGTTTTTTGAGTTAAAAAAAATTACAATTTTTGATAACAATTTAGTATAATTAAGCAAAGTCGATAACCAAGGTAAAAACAAAGTAAAACGTTTAGAAATTATTAATCATAACAGTGAAAAAAAAAATAATTTTAAGTTTTTTATCTTGTACTTAAATTTAATGTGACTTATTTTCAATCTTAAAGCTTAAATTTAAAATTTATTTACTTTTCTCATATATATCAATTTTTTTTTTATCTCTATGAAATCGGTTATAAATTTATTAAATTTGACAACAAGTTGATTTAAAAAAAGTCTATAAAGTAATTTGTACTTAACTATTCTGGTTTTATTTACTAAAATTAATATGATATTATATTAAATTTGAAAAATCTGCTCTTTTTTAACAAAAGGTTTATTAACTAAAACATTTCTTTACTAGCACTATATACAATACTGAATAACATGATTTATATGCTAAAAATTAAAAATACTTGCAGAATACTTCCAAGTTCAAGTATATTTTTATTGGGTTTAAAATTTATATCAAATTAAATAATTCAAATGTTGCATTTTATAATTTTGTATCATTGTTCAAAAAAATATTTCTAAATTTGTTAAAATTGACTTAACTTTTATACTAAAGGTTTTATTCAGCTTTGATAAGAATTTTTAGAGTCAATGCTGGAGTCCATGTGACTTTAATTGGATAAAATAACTAAGAAACTAATTTAAAATTTATTTCAAAAAAGACTAAGCATAGATTTTAAAAATGTAATAAATAGGTCTCAGTCTGAAAAAAAAACATCAAATTCACATGAGTATTACACAAAATCACATAAGACCTTCAAACTGAGTGGCGACAAGGGTCAGAAAAACTTTGAACTGCTGCTTTGAACGCGTTTAGAAAAATTTAAGGTTTTTTTTCAAAGACAATTTTCTACACTATTTAAAATTAATAATGGTTTATATTAACAATATTTGAAACTTTTTAAGTTAATTGTTAAATTTAGTTTTTAGTTTTAAGAAAACTTTAAAAGAGTATTTTTCTTTCAATAAAATAAAACATTTCACTACACTATGACGGTGTTATGTCTTAATTGAGAATGAATTTATAAATAAAAAGCCACTTTCTTTTTTGTGGTGTTAAACAGTTATAAAATAATTTAAATTACCTTCTTTGCTTCTGTTTATCCATGATTGCTTTTTTGGAACAAAGTCGTCATCCTCATTTGTGTATTCTAAAAAAATATTAGTATAATATCACACAAACTACTACAACAATGTTCTTCATGTTAAGTGAAAATTTGATAGAAAAAAAAAATTAAAAAAAGTTATAAATACCTTGATATTTGGAAGTACATGCTTGTCCAGGTGTGATTTGGAAATTTGATGAGTCATAATCATCCTGACCAACTTTAAAAAATATATCTCTAATAATAGCATAAGAAAAGATTGATCACAGTCTTTTTATGATAACATTTATTAAAAATATATCTGTTCTGTTTAAATACAAACTATTAAAGCAGTGTTTCTTTAAGTTGAGAGAAAATTTGATAGAAAAATAATAATTGGTTAATATAAAATTTATAAATACCTTGATATTTGGAAGTACATGCTTGTCCAGGTGTGATGTTGAAATCATCCTGACCTGTTTCTTTCATATGAACTGCTCCTTTTAATTAAATGAAGTATATTGTTTTTTGCAATTTTTACTTTTAAATTTTAGTAAAAACCATTCATAAGTTTTAGTTAAAAACATGTGTGTTATACTTAAATAGAAACTTGTTATATAAAACTAAGACATGTCATATATCATAAAAAAAATGTGGAAAAAATATAGTATAAATATAAAACAAACCAGTCTTGCCTGTACAGCAAAAAAGGTCCTGGGATTCATTTAAACCAAATGGACTAGGATTGCCTGTTAAGTTCACAAAGTAAATAACAAACAGTATAATAATATTTTTTAACAATAGTTTTACTTAAAGAACTTTAATTAATATAGTTTTTTGTTTTGTTATTCAGTAAAATTTAAAATTTACTCAGTTTAACAAAATTCATGCACAAAGTATAAATTATTATACAAAATGATATATAAACTCTTTGACGGTTTGTTTTGCATGTCCAGACCTATCTAAATTATTTTCAACTTAAATGGTTTCTTTAAAGTTATTTTAACTAAGTTTAAATTATATTTTATTTATTATTAAAGTATTTTACTGCTTGTCAACTTTTAAATAAAAGAAAACAAATGTTAGATGATTTTTAAAATAATAAACTACAAATAGAAAAAAAATTAACTTAGGTATTTAAAAATTTTTAATAAAATAAATAGAACCAGAAGTTGAAATATAGTTTAAATGTGAAAAAAATTTCATTGTTTACAGATGATTTCTTATTTTTAGTGAATCATTATTTTGAAAATAGTTTTTTAAAACATTTTAAGTTATATTATTCTTCTTATCAATAAGTTGAGATCTTAGATTTTTATGTTTAGAAATGAAAATTTGATAAGAGAAAAGATACAGTAATTTACTAAATAAAAACATAGCAAAATGCAGTTTGTATATATGTCTGTTTCCTATTTAAAAGTATAGTTAAGTTAAAATAAAATACTGAACAAAGTTATAAACTAATTGCATTAGTATAAACATTTTTTGTTTTGCTATGGTTACTGTTTTTGTGTAACAAGTTTATTTGTATACAATATAGAAAATAACAAACTTTGTTTCTCCATTGAGATACAGCCTGTTTTGACAATGGTTGTCAAATTGTTTTCATTTAACCTAAAAATTTTTTTTTTTTCCAAATACACTGCAGCTAACTTATAGTTGTTAGTTTCACTTTTTAGTTGTTTTAATTAGAAATATATAACTTGTAAAAAATAAAAAATATAAATTAAAAAACAAATAAGTATATCAATAACAAAGCAAGTACAGTTGTTTATATAAAACGTTTACTATTAAATAAAGCTAAACAAAAATAAAAATTTCTTGATCAAGTTTGATGGCATAAACAATAAAACTATGTCATATCTTATTGCGTATGTACTTTGATTTTTAAGTAGCTATGATCACTATCACACTAATAAAAAACACAATAATAATTTGTTTAAAATTACAATGATTAAAAACATACTCTATATTTCTTTTGGAAAATTCGTTTTGTATAATATCAACTATTTTCATTTTTTCTATAAGTAGTTTGTTTTCTTCTTTTAACTCCTCTACTTGTCTCTTAAGTTTCTGTTGTTTAGTGAAATAAAAGATACTTAGTTTATTTGGTAAAAAAAAAAAAACTCTTGTGATTTTTATTCATATAAAGTTTTTCAAAAATAGCAATCCTAATTCTATTTTGACAGTTAAATTAACTAACTATGTAGTTTAATTTATACAAAAACACATATTAAACATAAAAACTCACATCCATCATTTGTTTATTTTCCATTTTTATATTTAGAGTTTAAACTTAAAAAGATATTTATAGAGTTCTAAAAATTTATTTTTTGTAAAAACGTTTACATAGTGAATATAAATCTTTATGTAAGCTATACTTTTAGCTAAAATTAAACTACCTGGTTTTTATCTACTGTAAGTAGCAATAATTTTAGAAGAGTATATTTTCTTAATATCATACATAAATTAAGTATTTAATGTATTTTTTTATAATATATGAAAATAAAGATATAATTATAAGCAAACACCCTTCATTAAAATAAGAAAAAAAATCTGCTTCCACTGTGAAATTTTTACTTACATGTGTTTGAAATATATAGACAAATTATAATGTCTTTAATTTCCACAAAAAAAAATTTACGAGTAGTATGAGTATCTAAATTCATAAAGAATAATAATAATGTTTTTAAATACCAATTAAGTAGTTTTTATGTACAGTAACCTCTCGCATCTTTACGCACTCGTGACGTTACGCACTTTCGTTTAGTTATGCATTTTAGAATTAAAAAAAAAATATATATATTACACAAATTAGGTTTATTGTACATTTTTTTTTTACAATTCTTTGTGAACAATTCCAATTGTAAAAATTCTTACAATAGGAATTTCCTAAATAATATTAGGAAGACTTTTTAAAAATTTGAAGTGGATAATTTGAAAAATACAAGGGATAATTTTTAATGAAAGTAGTATTTTTGCATTTTTAGGTAGTGCCTTCCAAAAGCAGCCTATTGTACTCTATGGCTTTGACCTTTGTAGCTTAGGTGTCTTAGGTGTCATAGGGTAAAAACATATTACTTATACCTTTAAATAAATAAAAGTTTTCAATTCCTCAAATTCTTAAGTCATGAAATTTCATTCCTACTTAAACAATCAATTAATATATCTTTCATACAATGCAAGACAAGTTTATCCTTATGTGGGCAAAGGTTAAATCAATAAAGTTGTAGTAACATAAACAGTTTTTATTAATTTTTTTTATATTTTATATATTTTTGTTCAAAAGAAGAAATCCATTACAGCACCAAATGTATATTTTTGTAAAAGGCAATAGAAAAAATTTTAATATAGACCCCAGTGGCGTCGCGTGGTATTTTTTAGGTGGTGCAGAATTTAGAAAAAAAAATCCCCTACTTTGAAACTCTTTTTTATCTTAAATAAAGACTTTTTTCTACAACAATTACATTAAATTGCTAATGTAACCTGTAATATTTTGTTTAGAAATAAAACATTTATTTTTTCAAAAAAAAAAATATGTAAGAAAATGACTTTAAAAAAAAAGGTAAATTATTTGAAAATTTAAGTAAATATAAGAATAAAAGAAAATAATTATTTTAAGTAATTTACAAGACTCAAAAAATGTTAGCTTACTTATGAGTATTAATTTTTAAGAAGGCTTTAAAATTTAAACTAACAGTAGAAAAAAATTTGGACAAAACAAATTTCTATTATATTGAAAAACACAGCAACTTTAATAGTTTTTCTTTTGCCTCAACTTAATTTTAAAAGTATTTGATTAAACATCATACTAAGAATGGTTACTTTACTAATATTTAACTTAACAAAAAAAAAAGAAATGTCTTCTTAGACTTGGCAAGAACATCAAAAAGTCTACAAACAAACAAAAAAATGTTATGTACAAACTGCAAGTTTATTTTAAGTAAAATTTATTTAAAACTCAGTAGAAAATAATTGCTTATTTACTGATGAATAATGAAAAAAATAAACGAGTATCAACTTATAACTAATTAAAATTTTTATGTTTGAAAAAAAACAGCTTGACTACTAAGTTAAAAACACAAAACTAAAATAAGCAAGCTCATAAATATCATATTTTACGAAGTCTCTAACTTACAATTTAGATTAAACAGATTAATATTATAATAAGAAAATACAGCAACTGCAATAATACTTTTTTAGCCTCAACTTTAGTTAAAAAATATTGGATTAATTAAATATCAAACTATTAATAATTTTTTACTAATATTTAATAATAAAAAAGTCTAATTATACTTGGCAAGTAAATTAAAAAGTCTACAAACAAATAAAATGTTGTGTAGAAATTGAAATTTTTTTAAAGAACAACTTACATTACTCAAAAAAGAAATCTAAAATTCATTTATGATAATAAAAAAAAAATTAAATAAGTAAAAAAACCCAAAAGTAAAACAAGAAAAAAACTAAATAATATTAAGTTTTACAAAGGCTCTAAAGCGTCTACACTAGTCATGGGAATAGTTATCAAAGTTCTAAGAAGCTTTGTAGTTTTGTTAAATATTTTAGTCAGGTTATGTTTTTCAAGACATAACAGTATTTTCACTAAATCATCCTGGTGCATGTGAATAAAATGTTTTCAGTTCTCTTTCTAACTTTTTACATTCAACTACAGGATAACACTTCTTCACTGGTTACATGACAATTCAAATTCGGACAACTCAAATTCCGACAATTCAAATTCTTAAAAAAATATTTAAAAGACTATATCTCAATAAGTAATATAAGTTTGAAAAAAATAAAAAATACATATGTAGATCTTATTAATATCTACAAGCCACTTTTTCTTTTTTTCAAAACGTAGCATACTTTTCAAGATATTTTTTAAAATTACTGAAAATAATTATGATTTTTACTTTATTTAATCCATATCTCAAAAAATATTTAATGTTTTACTAAAATAAAAAAATGGCTTGTAGATATTAATATGACCTACATATGTATTTTTTATACTTGACAAAAATACATTACTTTTTTATTTTTGGCTGTTTCAATTTTTTTTAAGAATTTGAATTGTCGTGCACCCAGGATAACACTTCTTCACTGTTTCTATAAGTTCTAAAAGAAAACAGGATTTATAAACAGTAAAATATTTTGCCAACAATAAGTGTGAAACTCTTAAATTGTTCTAACTATACAGAGTAAACTAATAAATAATTTCAATATTGAAAAACTTGAAATAAAAGCAAGGTTGCCACTCTTTGAGTCAAAAGAAACTGTCCTGAGTGACCTTGAAATGCCTTGAGTCACCATGTGTTTTCGAGAAAAAATCAAAATACCCTGAGTTTCCCTGAGATGTTTTAGAACTTAAAATATCATTAAGTTTCACTGAGTACCCTGAGTGTGTGGCAATCCTGAATATAGCTAAAAAAAGACTAAAATAATTTCAAAAACAAAGAGTTTCATTTTATCAATAACTTTAAGGACATGAAGATATTTTTTTAAAAATATATTTTTACTATCAAGTTTGAATACAACTGAACTTTTGCTACACCTGAAGATAAGCTTTGCTTTTAAGGGCATAGGGAGGATGAAACACTTTCTTCACAATTTTATCTTATTTTATGAAGTTTTTACTAAGCTACAAGATGCTTTTTACAGATTTTAAAAATTCAAAATACTTTTTTAGATATAGCCGGTCAAAGTAAAAGGCAACAAAAGGTTCCTTACAGGAGGCACAAACTAAAACAGCGTTTAAAAAAAAGTGTTTTACCCCCCTTTTATGCCCTTAACATAAACTTTAGAATTATTTTACTGAACTTATTTTATACAGCTTTAACTTAACTGCAAGGCAATTTTCACAATATAAAAAATCATTTTAATTTTTGAGATATGGTAATTCACAGTCAGAGATACAAAAGAGTCCTTATTAATATGATATAAACTCAAACAACAAATAAATCAAATCACTAAAATCATATCTTTTATCATAAATTGGCCTCAAAATCTTTAGATGTTTCTTTTATAAGATAAAACAATTTGCTAAAATAGATATTTAAAACACTAACAAAAAAAAGTTATAACGAAAGTAATATTTTTTTGTATATATAAAAATATATATTGATAGTAAAAATTTAAAACTTCTCTTCAACAAAAGTATAAAATTTTATAAAGATTGGGATGAAAAAGTTTGATAAAAACTGCTTTAAAAATGATGGAGAATATAGGTTTTCAGTAAAATTGTATTTTTTTGCTGTTTTAGTTTGCTCCTTGTATAATAAATCAATGTAATCTCTGGTCTGACCGGTTGTATCTAAAAGTTTAATTGGAAGTTTCAAGTTTATTAAAGAGTAACTATTAGCTTTCTAAAAAACTTAGAATAAGAACAACATGTAAAAAAGTGCCTATACATCCCCCCCCCTTATACCACACTATTTTGCACAATTTTTTTCAACAAACTTTAAGATTTTTATTAACTTTTTTTCTAAAATTAATGTTTTTTGTTGGAGGTTTAAAATTCAATAGTTTTTAAGGGTATCTTCTCTGTATTTGAATTTAATTTGTTTTTCATTTTGATGACAGTATTTTTCTCAGGAGCTCAACTTTTTAAAGTTTAGTTGGTGAGGCTGTTGAACTTTTCAAGAAATTTAAAGATAACTAAGAAATATGTAACCATTATAACAGTAAAAAATTGGTTAGTTAGTTTTCATGTGGCCATAGGGGTAAAACACTTATATATTTTAACTTTAAATAAACTTGTTTTTTTCAGAGTAAAAAACTAAAACTACTTTAGTCAGCCTGAATATTTTCTAATTTGGTCAGTTTTTATTTATCTTGGGTTTTTTTAACATTTATAAGTTATCCTGATTATGAGGCAAGGCAACCATATTTCAACAATTTTATCTAAAATTTTTGCTTTGTTTATGAAAAAATTAAACCAAAAGTCATATAAAGTAGACTAAAATGTTAAACTACTTTAAAAAATCAAAGTTTCTTGGGGGGCCAGACCAATATTTTAAGTTAAGGCTATTTACTTTATTTAAATATGTGACTGTTTCAATAATAATAATTTTTATTTAATATAAATTTAAATCACTTTCTCTAAGAGTAAACTAGAAGTTTATTATAAACTGCTTAAAATTTTTTTTCAAAATTTACATTTAGTAGAATAGAATATAAATGTTAAGTATCATTCAAGTCACATATAAATAAAGATAAAATCTACTTATTCATAAATTAGTAAAATTTTTCTACAAGTATTATTATTTTGTATAAATTCTTAAATATAGGTATAGTTTTATCTTTTTTTTTCATATTTATAAATAAAGTAAACAAATTGTTAAAAGCGGGAAAGTCCCCAGTCTGTTTTTAACTAGAAGCAATATCAAAAAACAGTTATTATAAAAAATATATTTGATACCTCTCGTATCTTTACGATCTCTCATATCTTTACGCATTTTTTCTCTAAACACAATGTGCTTAATTAAACGAGAGGTTATTGTATACATTTTGATAAAATATTGTTTAAAAATACTTTTAAGTTATTGAAATAGTAAGTGTGCTAAAATGTAAAAAGAATGTACTGACACTATTTTTATTTGCATGATATAATAAACTAAAATAAAAATAAATGTTAATAAAGTAAATCCTTTTTGAACGAAATACGTCAAAAATAAAAATTAAAGACTGGTTTGCAAAATTACAGACCGTAGGAAGACGCCCATAGCATTTTTTAAGACCAACTTTGACTCTTTATACGAGGACTCCCCGAAACAAAGTTTGTTTAGTATATCAAATATAGATATCAAAAAAAAAACTACGATTGAGACGTAAATTAAAATAAGTTAAAACTTATATACTTAAAAATAAAGCTTGCTTTTTGAAACTTAAGACCTTAGAACAAGTAGGTACTTTTTTTTTGGTATATATTTAATTTTTATATGACAAATAATTTCCAATACTTGGGGAATATTTGGAAAATACTGCACTATATTCAACAATGTCGTGTAATTTTTTTTACAAAAGTAAGTGTTATGAGTTACAACAAAAAAGTTTCACTTTCACTTTTACATTGTTTTACAATAATGTTCACAGAGTTTATAAATATTTTGGCAAAGTTTTACACATTAAGTTATGGAAGTTTGTTGACGTCCCAGACTTGTCATAAAAAAGTTCACTACCAGTTAAAATAAATGCTTAAAAATAAAATTAAACTTTTGTTTAAATTTAGATTGAATAACATTCCAAAATGTTTTTAAATACTCAAGTTAGACACACATTCGAAAACAAGTTCTATATTCGAATTAAACCTCCATTACTCATTCTAAACTTAAAATATCGTTTTAATATTTCATACTTACAACTAAGTGCACCTTTTCTGTGCAGAAAAAAATCGTGGTAAACTGACGAGTGTTGACGTCATAATATGTGGAATTAAATAGGTTATTATGGAAGGCAACAATTAAAAGGGGAATAAAAAAGTAGTTGACTAAAAATATCTCCTTCTAGCGTTTTCAACAAATATTTTTATTATTACAGTATTTACTAGATTAATTAATTTGAATACTATTATTATCCCTTTATATTAGTAATAAAATAATAAAACAAAAAAAAAATAATTTAGATATAAAAACATTATCTAATTTATTTAAACTATTCAAAAAACAAAATGCAAAAATAATTTAAAAAACAACTAACTATAGTAAAAAAAAATGTTATCATGATGATATTCATAAAGTTTATTTATCGTTTTTTAAGTGACTGTTTACCTTAATTAGTATAACAGATTTAAAGTAACATTAAATTTGACTGTTTAGAAAATTGAGGAACAAATATATTTTTTAAATTTTTTACAATAATAGACAAATAAATTTAAGATATTTGTATTGAGAAATATACTACCAGTAAGGCACATGTTAAACTCAATGATACAGAAATGGAAATTAAAATGGAAACAGAAATGGAAATAAAACGGATAACTAATAATAAACTAATAAAACTAAATGATGGAAAAAATAAAATCTCTCAAAAGTCATATGATATTTTTGAATTCTATAAAATCTGGCTTATAGTTTGTAATTAAAGCTTTCATATTAAAGCCAAAGTTAATTTTTTTTTAAATAAAGTGTTCAATAAAAAAGTTTAAAAACTAATTTAAAATAAAAAATTCTCAACCCTGAAACTCATTTCCACAATTATTCCTCCCCACACCACCATTCAAATGTCGTCGCTTCTTCCTGACGTCACAAACCACTCCTTATCCATGGCGAACAGGCTTTCCTGATGTCCCAGTTGCGGGTACTCGTCTTGGGGGATTCCCTGCCAGTGGAAGTACAAGTGCCACGTGTAACCACCGAATGACGAATGAAACCGCCATGGTAGTACCTGAAGAAATTTTCAAATATGTTTTCTAGCTTTGAATTATTTTTAAGATTTTTAAGTTTGTATTTAGTTAGAGACGTTATATCTATTTTATTGATACATTGTTAGAACGAAGGTATGTGTAAAGTATTTATTTTAAAATTTCAAATTAATTAAAACGATTGGTTCCTGAAAAAGTTCAAAATATTATAAAAGCTTCAATTTTCAGAACTTAAATTGTTGTTTAACTGCTACAGATATCATATAATTAATAGTTCATTTTCACTATAAAATTTATTATTTTTCAAATATTTATTACTCAAACTACATTAACAATCAATTTATAATAAAGAATCGTAACAAAGTAAAAGAAGTAAAAGTAAGAAGTAAAAGTAAAAATCGAAAACCGCTCAAATACCTCGATTCATCATTGGTTTTACTTTGAAAAAAGTAAAAGTTAGAAGTCGGAAATGGCAGTTTTCGAGCAGTTCAAGGCCGGTAGAGGGCGAAAATGGGCTTTTTTAAAATTTAGCATTGAGAACAGCGAAATTATGAGGTTTTGAAAATAAGGCATTTTAGAATTAAGTTTTTGACTCTTTTAAAAAGTTCAAAAAGATAATAGGGTCCAGCGCGATTCGACGATCCGGACGACTGCCCGGGAAAGTTTTGTCCGGGAATGGCGCGCGAAAACCCGTTCTGGGGGTCCCGTGGGGACCCCAAAACACCGGTTTTCGGGTGAAAAGGTCCTTTTTTGGACTTTATTTCTGTCCGAAAAAAAGTAAAAATCGAGTATGGGCCTTTTCCAACGTCGACTTTCGTCGGAAAAAAGTAAAAGTAAAATTGAAATGAAAGCTCTTTTCCGCACTTCGACCCTTGGTTTTTCGACGGAAAAAGTAAAAGTAAAAATCGAAATAAGCTTACATACCGTAATTCAATGTTGGATTTTCGACGAAAAAAGTAAAAGTAAAAATCGAAAACCGCTCAAATACCTCGATTCATCATTGGTTTTACTTTGAAAAAAGTAAAAGTTAGAAGTCGGAAATGGCAGTTTTCGAGCAGTTCAAGGCCGGTAGAGGGCGAAAATGGGCTTTTTTAAAATTTAGCATTGAAAACAGCGAAATTATGAGGTTTTGAAAATAAGGCATTTTAGAATTAAGTTTTTGACTCTTTTAAAAAGTTCAAAAAGATAATAGCCATTTATTTCTGTCCGAAAAAAAGTAAAAATCGAGTATGGGCCTTTTCCAACGTCGACTTTCGTCGGAAAAAAGTAAAAGTAAAATTGAAATGAAAGCTCTTTTCCGCACTTCGACCCTTGGTTTTTCGACGGAAAAAGTAAAAGTAAAAATCGAAATAAGCTTACATACCGTAATTCAATGTTGGATTTTCGACGAAAAAAGTAAAAGTAAAAATCGAAAACCGCTCAAATACCTCGATTCATCATTGGTTTTACTTTGAAAAAAGTAAAAGTTAGAAGTCGGAAATGGCAGTTTTCGAGCAGTTCAAGGCCGGTAGAGGGCGAAAATGGGCTTTTTTAAAATTTAGCATTGAAAACAGCGAAATTATGAGGTTTTGAAAATAAGGCATTTTAGAATTAAGTTTTTGACTCTTTTAAAAAGTTCAAAAAGATAATAGGGTCCAGCGCGATTCGACGATCCGGACGACTGCCCGGGAAAGTTTTGTCCGGGAATGGCGCGCGAAAACCCGTTCTGGGGGTCCCGTGGGGACCCCAAAACACCGGTTTTCGGGTGAAAAGGTCCTTTTTTGGACTTTATTATGGGCCTTTTCCAACGTCGACTTTCGTCGGAAAAAAGTAAAAGTAAAATTGAAATGAAAGCTCTTTTCCGCACTTCGACCCTTGGTTTTTCGACGGAAAAAGTAAAAGTAAAAATCGAAATAAGCTTACATACCGTAATTCAATGTTGGATTTTCGACGAAAAAAGTAAAAGTAAAAATCGAAAACCGCTCAAATACCTCGATTCATCATTGGTTTTACTTTGAAAAAAGTAAAAGTTAGAAGTCGGAAATGGCAGTTTTCGAGCAGTTCAAGGCCGGTAGAGGGCGAAAATGGGCTTTTTTAAAATTTAGCATTGAAAACAGCGAAATTATGAGGTTTTGAAAATAAGGCATTTTAGAATTAAGTTTTTGACTCTTTTAAAAAGTTCAAAAAGATAATAGCCATTTATTTCTGTCCGAAAAAAAGTAAAAATCGAGTATGGGCCTTTTCCAACGTCGACTTTCGTCGGAAAAAAGTAAAAGTAAAATTGAAATGAAAGCTCTTTTCCGCACTTCGACCCTTGGTTTTTCGACGGAAAAAGTAAAAGTAAAAATCGAAATAAGCTTACATACCGTAATTCAATGTTGGATTTTCGACGAAAAAAGTAAAAGTAAAAATCGAAAACCGCTCAAATACCTCGATTCATCATTGGTTTTACTTTGAAAAAAGTAAAAGTTAGAAGTCGGAAATGGCAGTTTTCGAGCAGTTCAAGGCCGGTAGAGGGCGAAAATGGGCTTTTTTAAAATTTAGCATTGAAAACAGCGAAATTATGAGGTTTTGAAAATAAGGCATTTTAGAATTAAGTTTTTGACTCTTTTAAAAAGTTCAAAAAGATAATAGGGTCCAGCGCGATTCGACGATCCGGACGACTGCCCGGGAAAGTTTTGTCCGGGAATGGCGCGCGAAAACCCGTTCTGGGGGTCCCGTGGGGACCCCAAAACACCGGTTTTCGGGTGAAAAGGTCCTTTTTTGGACTTTATTTCTGTCCGAAAAAAAGTAAAAATCGAGTATGGGCCTTTTCCAACGTCGACTTTCGTCGGAAAAAAGTAAAAGTAAAATTGAAATGAAAGCTCTTTTCCGCACTTCGACCCTTGGTTTTTCGACGGAAAAAGTAAAAGTAAAAATCGAAATAAGCTTACATACCGTAATTCAATGTTGGATTTTCGACGAAAAAAGTAAAAGTAAAAATCGAAAACCGCTCAAATACCTCGATTCATCATTGGTTTTACTTTGAAAAAAGTAAAAGTTAGAAGTCGGAAATGGCAGTTTTCGAGCAGTTCAAGGCCGGTAGAGGGCGAAAATGGGCTTTTTTAAAATTTAGCATTGAAAACAGCGAAATTATGAGGTTTTGAAAATAAGGCATTTTAGAATTAAGTTTTTGACTCTTTTAAAAAGTTCAAAAAGATAATAGGGTCCAGCGCGATTCGACGATCCGGACGACTGCCCGGGAAAGTTTTGTCCGGGAATGGCGCGCGAAAACCCGTTCTGGGGGTCCCGTGGGGACCCCAAAACACCGGTTTTCGGGTGAAAAGGTCCTTTTTTGGACTTTATTTCTGTCCGAAAAAAAGTAAAAATCGAGTATGGGCCTTTTCCAACGTCGACTTTCGTCGGAAAAAAGTAAAAGTAAAATTGAAATGAAAGCTCTTTTCCGCACTTCGACCCTTGGTTTTTCGACGGAAAAAGTAAAAGTAAAAATCGAAATAAGCTTACATACCGTAATTCAATGTTGGATTTTCGACGAAAAAAGTAAAAGTAAAAATCGAAAACCGCTCAAATACCTCGATTCATCATTGGTTTTACTTTGAAAAAAGTAAAAGTTAGAAGTCGGAAATGGCAGTTTTCGAGCAGTTCAAGGCCGGTAGAGGGCGAAAATGGGCTTTTTTAAAATTTAGCATTGAAAACAGCGAAATTATGAGGTTTTGAAAATAAGGCATTTTAGAATTAAGTTTTTGACTCTTTTAAAAAGTTCAAAAAGATAATAGGGTCCAGCGCGATTCGACGATCCGGACGACTGCCCGGGAAAGTTTTGTCCGGGAATGGCGCGCGAAAACCCGTTCTGGGGGTCCCGTGGGGACCCCAAAACACCGGTTTTCGGGTGAAAAGGTCCTTTTTTGGACTTTATTTCTGTCCGAAAAAAAGTAAAAATCGAGTATGGGCCTTTTCCAACGTCGACTTTCGTCGGAAAAAAGTAAAAGTAAAATTGAAATGAAAGCTCTTTTCCGCACTTCGACCCTTGGTTTTTCGACGGAAAAAGTAAAAGTAAAAATCGAAATAAGCTTACATACCGTAATTCAATGTTGGATTTTCGACGAAAAAAGTAAAAGTAAAAATCGAAAACCGCTCAAATACCTCGATTCATCATTGGTTTTACTTTGAAAAAAGTAAAAGTTAGAAGTCGGAAATGGCAGTTTTCGAGCAGTTCAAGGCCGGTAGAGGGCGAAAATGGGCTTTTTTAAAATTTAGCATTGAAAACAGCGAAATTATGAGGTTTTGAAAATAAGGCATTTTAGAATTAAGTTTTTGACTCTTTTAAAAAGTTCAAAAAGATAATAGGGTCCAGCGCGATTCGACGATCCGGACGACTGCCCGGGAAAGTTTTGTCCGGGAATGGCGCGCGAAAACCCGTTCTGGGGGTCCCGTGGGGACCCCAAAACACCGGTTTTCGGGTGAAAAGGTCAGAAATAGGTGAAAAGGACAGAAATAAAGTCCAAAAAAGGACCTTTTCACCCGAAAACCGGTGTTTTGGGGTCCCCACGGGACCCCCAGAACGGGTTTTCGCGCGCCATTCCCGGACAAAACTTTCCCGGGCAGTCGTCCGGATCGTCGAATCGCGCTGGACCCTATTATCTTTTTGAACTTTTTAAAAGAGTCAAAAACTTAATTCTAAAATGCCTTATTTTCAAAACCTCATAATTTCGCTGTTTTCAATGCTAAATTTTAAAAAAGCCCATTTTCGCCCTCTACCGGCCTTGAACTGCTCGAAAACTGCCATTTCCGACTTCTAACTTTTACTTTTTTCAAAGTAAAACCAATGATGAATCGAGGTATTTGAGCGGTTTTCGATTTTTACTTTTACTTTTTTCGTCGAAAATCCAACATTGAATTACGGTATGTAAGCTTATTTCGATTTTTACTTTTACTTTTTCCGTCGAAAAACCAAGGGTCGAAGTGCGGAAAAGAGCTTTCATTTCAATTTTACTTTTACTTTTTTCCGACGAAAGTCGACGTTGGAAAAGGCCCATACTCGATTTTTACTTTTTTTCGGACAGAAATAAATGGCTATTATCTTTTTGAACTTTTTAAAAGAGTCAAAAACTTAATTCTAAAATGCCTTATTTTCAAAACCTCATAATTTCGCTGTTTTCAATGCTAAATTTTAAAAAAGCCCATTTTCGCCCTCTACCGGCCTTGAACTGCTCGAAAACTGCCATTTCCGACTTCTAACTTTTACTTTTTTCAAAGTAAAACCAATGATGAATCGAGGTATTTGAGCGGTTTTCGATTTTTACTTTTACTTTTTTCGTCGAAAATCCAACATTGAATTACGGTATGTAAGCTTATTTCGATTTTTACTTTTACTTTTTCCGTCGAAAAACCAAGGGTCGAAGTGCGGAAAAGAGCTTTCATTTCAATTTTACTTTTACTTTTTTCCGACGAAAGTCGACGTTGGAAAAGGCCCATAATAAAGTCCAAAAAAGGACCTTTTCACCCGAAAACCGGTGTTTTGGGGTCCCCACGGGACCCCCAGAACGGGTTTTCGCGCGCCATTCCCGGACAAAACTTTCCCGGGCAGTCGTCCGGATCGTCGAATCGCGCTGGACCCTATTATCTTTTTGAACTTTTTAAAAGAGTCAAAAACTTAATTCTAAAATGCCTTATTTTCAAAACCTCATAATTTCGCTGTTTTCAATGCTAAATTTTAAAAAAGCCCATTTTCGCCCTCTACCGGCCTTGAACTGCTCGAAAACTGCCATTTCCGACTTCTAACTTTTACTTTTTTCAAAGTAAAACCAATGATGAATCGAGGTATTTGAGCGGTTTTCGATTTTTACTTTTACTTTTTTCGTCGAAAATCCAACATTGAATTACGGTATGTAAGCTTATTTCGATTTTTACTTTTACTTTTTCCGTCGAAAAACCAAGGGTCGAAGTGCGGAAAAGAGCTTTCATTTCAATTTTACTTTTACTTTTTTCCGACGAAAGTCGACGTTGGAAAAGGCCCATACTCGATTTTTACTTTTTTTCGGACAGAAATAAATGGCTATTATCTTTTTGAACTTTTTAAAAGAGTCAAAAACTTAATTCTAAAATGCCTTATTTTCAAAACCTCATAATTTCGCTGTTTTCAATGCTAAATTTTAAAAAAGCCCATTTTCGCCCTCTACCGGCCTTGAACTGCTCGAAAACTGCCATTTCCGACTTCTAACTTTTACTTTTTTCAAAGTAAAACCAATGATGAATCGAGGTATTTGAGCGGTTTTCGATTTTTACTTTTACTTTTTTCGTCGAAAATCCAACATTGAATTACGGTATGTAAGCTTATTTCGATTTTTACTTTTACTTTTTCCGTCGAAAAACCAAGGGTCGAAGTGCGGAAAAGAGCTTTCATTTCAATTTTACTTTTACTTTTTTCCGACGAAAGTCGACGTTGGAAAAGGCCCATACTCGATTTTTACTTTTTTTCGGACAGAAATAAAGTCCAAAAAAGGACCTTTTCACCCGAAAACCGGTGTTTTGGGGTCCCCACGGGACCCCCAGAACGGGTTTTCGCGCGCCATTCCCGGACAAAACTTTCCCGGGCAGTCGTCCGGATCGTCGAATCGCGCTGGACCCTATTATCTTTTTGAACTTTTTAAAAGAGTCAAAAACTTAATTCTAAAATGCCTTATTTTCAAAACCTCATAATTTCGCTGTTCTCAATGCTAAATTTTAAAAAAGCCCATTTTCGCCCTCTACCGGCCTTGAACTGCTCGAAAACTGCCATTTCCGACTTCTAACTTTTACTTTTTTCAAAGTAAAACCAATGATGAATCGAGGTATTTGAGCGGTTTTCGATTTTTACTTTTACTTCTTACTTTTACTTCTTTTACTTTGTTACGATTCTTTATTATAAATTGATTGTTAATGTAGTTTGAGTAATAAATATTTGAAAAATAATAAATTTTATAGTGAAAATGAACTATTAATTATATGATATCTGTAGCAGTTAAACAACAATTTAAGTTCTGAAAATTGAAGCTTTTATAATATTTTGAACTTTTTCAGGAACCAATCGTTTTAATTAATTTGAAATTTTAAAATAAATACTTTACACATACCTTCGTTCTAACAATGTATCAATAAAATAGATATAACGTCTCTAACTAAATACAAACTTAAAAATCTTAAAAATAATTCAAAGCTAGAAAACATATTTGAAAATTTCTTCAGGTACTACCATGGCGGTTTCATTCGTCATTCGGTGGTTACACGTGGCACTTGTACTTCCACTGGCAGGGAATCCCCCAAGACGAGTACCCGCAACTGGGACATCAGGAAAGCCTGTTCGCCATGGATAAGGAGTGGTTTGTGACGTCAGGAAGAAGCGACGACATTTGAATGGTGGTGTGGGGAGGAATAATTGTGGAAATGAGTTTCAGGGTTGAGAATTTTTTATTTTAAATTAGTTTTTAAACTTTTTTATTGAACACTTTATTTAAAAAAAAATTAACTTTGGCTTTAATATGAAAGCTTTAATTACAAACTATAAGCCAGATTTTATAGAATTCAAAAATATCATATGACTTTTGAGAGATTTTATTTTTTCCATCATTTAGTTTTATTAGTTTATTATTAGTTATCCGTTTTATTTCCATTTCTGTTTCCATTTTAATTTCCATTTCTGTATCATTGAGTTTAACATGTGCCTTACTGGTAGTATATTTCTCAATACAAATATCTTAAATTTATTTGTCTATTATTGTAAAAAATTTAAAAAATATATTTGTTCCTCAATTTTCTAAACAGTCAAATTTAATGTTACTTTAAATCTGTTATACTAATTAAGGTAAACAGTCACTTAAAAAACGATAAATAAACTTTATGAATATCATCATGATAACATTTTTTTTTACTATAGTTAGTTGTTTTTTAAATTATTTTTGCATTTTGTTTTTTGAATAGTTTAAATAAATTAGATAATGTTTTTATATCTAAATTATTTTTTTTTTGTTTTATTATTTTATTACTAATATAAAGGGATAATAATAGTATTCAAATTAATTAATCTAGTAAATACTGTAATAATAAAAATATTTGTTGAAAACGCTAGAAGGAGATATTTTTAGTCAACTACTTTTTTATTCCCCTTTTAATTGTTGCCTTCCATAATAACCTATTTAATTCCACATATTATGACGTCAACACTCGTCAGTTTACCACGATTTTTTTCTGCACAGAAAAGGTGCACTTAGTTGTAAGTATGAAATATTAAAACGATATTTTAAGTTTAGAATGAGTAATGGAGGTTTAATTCGAATATAGAACTTGTTTTCGAATGTGTGTCTAACTTGAGTATTTAAAAACATTTTGGAATGTTATTCAATCTAAATTTAAACAAAAGTTTAATTTTATTTTTAAGCATTTATTTTAACTGGTAGTGAACTTTTTTATGACAAGTCTGGGACGTCAACAAACTTCCATAACTTAATGTGTAAAACTTTGCCAAAATATTTATAAACTCTGTGAACATTATTGTAAAACAATGTAAAAGTGAAAGTGAAACTTTTTTGTTGTAACTCATAACACTTACTTTTGTAAAAAAAATTACACGACATTGTTGAATATAGTGCAGTATTTTCCAAATATTCCCCAAGTATTGGAAATTATTTGTCATATAAAAATTAAATATATACCAAAAAAAAAGTACCTACTTGTTCTAAGGTCTTAAGTTTCAAAAAGCAAGCTTTATTTTTAAGTATATAAGTTTTAACTTATTTTAATTTACGTCTCAATCGTAGTTTTTTTTTTGATATCTATATTTGATATACTAAACAAACTTTGTTTCGGGGAGTCCTCGTATAAAGAGTCAAAGTTGGTCTTAAAAAATGCTATGGGCGTCTTCCTACGGTCTGTAATTTTGCAAACCAGTCTTTAATTTTTATTTTTGACGTATTTCGTTCAAAAAGGATTTACTTTATTAACATTTATTTTTATTTTAGTTTATTATATCATGCAAATAAAAATAGTGTCAGTACATTCTTTTTACATTTTAGCACACTTACTATTTCAATAACTTAAAAGTATTTTTAAACAATATTTTATCAAAATGTATACAATAACCTCTCGTTTAATTAAGCACATTGTGTTTAGAGAAAAAATGCGTAAAGATATGAGAGATCGTAAAGATACGAGAGGTATCAAATATATTTTTTATAATAACTGTTTTTTGATATTGCTTCTAGTTAAAAACAGACTGGGGACTTTCCCGCTTTTAACAATTTGTTTACTTTATTTATAAATATGAAAAAAAAAGATAAAACTATACCTATATTTAAGAATTTATACAAAATAATAATACTTGTAGAAAAATTTTACTAATTTATGAATAAGTAGATTTTATCTTTATTTATATGTGACTTGAATGATACTTAACATTTATATTCTATTCTACTAAATGTAAATTTTGAAAAAAAATTTTAAGCAGTTTATAATAAACTTCTAGTTTACTCTTAGAGAAAGTGATTTAAATTTATATTAAATAAAAATTATTATTATTGAAACAGTCACATATTTAAATAAAGTAAATAGCCTTAACTTAAAATATTGGTCTGGCCCCCCAAGAAACTTTGATTTTTTAAAGTAGTTTAACATTTTAGTCTACTTTATATGACTTTTGGTTTAATTTTTTCATAAACAAAGCAAAAATTTTAGATAAAATTGTTGAAATATGGTTGCCTTGCCTCATAATCAGGATAACTTATAAATGTTAAAAAAACCCAAGATAAATAAAAACTGACCAAATTAGAAAATATTCAGGCTGACTAAAGTAGTTTTAGTTTTTTACTCTGAAAAAAACAAGTTTATTTAAAGTTAAAATATATAAGTGTTTTACCCCTATGGCCACATGAAAACTAACTAACCAATTTTTTACTGTTATAATGGTTACATATTTCTTAGTTATCTTTAAATTTCTTGAAAAGTTCAACAGCCTCACCAACTAAACTTTAAAAAGTTGAGCTCCTGAGAAAAATACTGTCATCAAAATGAAAAACAAATTAAATTCAAATACAGAGAAGATACCCTTAAAAACTATTGAATTTTAAACCTCCAACAAAAAACATTAATTTTAGAAAAAAAGTTAATAAAAATCTTAAAGTTTGTTGAAAAAAATTGTGCAAAATAGTGTGGTATAAGGGGGGGGGATGTATAGGCACTTTTTTACATGTTGTTCTTATTCTAAGTTTTTTAGAAAGCTAATAGTTACTCTTTAATAAACTTGAAACTTCCAATTAAACTTTTAGATACAACCGGTCAGACCAGAGATTACATTGATTTATTATACAAGGAGCAAACTAAAACAGCAAAAAAATACAATTTTACTGAAAACCTATATTCTCCATCATTTTTAAAGCAGTTTTTATCAAACTTTTTCATCCCAATCTTTATAAAATTTTATACTTTTGTTGAAGAGAAGTTTTAAATTTTTACTATCAATATATATTTTTATATATACAAAAAAATATTACTTTCGTTATAACTTTTTTTTGTTAGTGTTTTAAATATCTATTTTAGCAAATTGTTTTATCTTATAAAAGAAACATCTAAAGATTTTGAGGCCAATTTATGATAAAAGATATGATTTTAGTGATTTGATTTATTTGTTGTTTGAGTTTATATCATATTAATAAGGACTCTTTTGTATCTCTGACTGTGAATTACCATATCTCAAAAATTAAAATGATTTTTTATATTGTGAAAATTGCCTTGCAGTTAAGTTAAAGCTGTATAAAATAAGTTCAGTAAAATAATTCTAAAGTTTATGTTAAGGGCATAAAAGGGGGGTAAAACACTTTTTTTTAAACGCTGTTTTAGTTTGTGCCTCCTGTAAGGAACCTTTTGTTGCCTTTTACTTTGACCGGCTATATCTAAAAAAGTATTTTGAATTTTTAAAATCTGTAAAAAGCATCTTGTAGCTTAGTAAAAACTTCATAAAATAAGATAAAATTGTGAAGAAAGTGTTTCATCCTCCCTATGCCCTTAAAAGCAAAGCTTATCTTCAGGTGTAGCAAAAGTTCAGTTGTATTCAAACTTGATAGTAAAAATATATTTTTAAAAAAATATCTTCATGTCCTTAAAGTTATTGATAAAATGAAACTCTTTGTTTTTGAAATTATTTTAGTCTTTTTTTAGCTATATTCAGGATTGCCACACACTCAGGGTACTCAGTGAAACTTAATGATATTTTAAGTTCTAAAACATCTCAGGGAAACTCAGGGTATTTTGATTTTTTCTCGAAAACACATGGTGACTCAAGGCATTTCAAGGTCACTCAGGACAGTTTCTTTTGACTCAAAGAGTGGCAACCTTGCTTTTATTTCAAGTTTTTCAATATTGAAATTATTTATTAGTTTACTCTGTATAGTTAGAACAATTTAAGAGTTTCACACTTATTGTTGGCAAAATATTTTACTGTTTATAAATCCTGTTTTCCTTTAGAACTTATAGAAACAGTGAAGAAGTGTTATCCTGGGTGCACGACAATTCAAATTCTTAAAAAAAATTGAAACAGCCAAAAATAAAAAAGTAATGTATTTTTGTCAAGTATAAAAAATACATATGTAGGTCATATTAATATCTACAAGCCATTTTTTTATTTTAGTAAAACATTAAATATTTTTTGAGATATGGATTAAATAAAGTAAAAATCATAATTATTTTCAGTAATTTTAAAAAATATCTTGAAAAGTATGCTACGTTTTGAAAAAAAGAAAAAGTGGCTTGTAGATATTAATAAGATCTACATATGTATTTTTTATTTTTTTCAAACTTATATTACTTATTGAGATATAGTCTTTTAAATATTTTTTTAAGAATTTGAATTGTCGGAATTTGAGTTGTCCGAATTTGAATTGTCATGTAACCAGTGAAGAAGTGTTATCCTGTAGTTGAATGTAAAAAGTTAGAAAGAGAACTGAAAACATTTTATTCACATGCACCAGGATGATTTAGTGAAAATACTGTTATGTCTTGAAAAACATAACCTGACTAAAATATTTAACAAAACTACAAAGCTTCTTAGAACTTTGATAACTATTCCCATGACTAGTGTAGACGCTTTAGAGCCTTTGTAAAACTTAATATTATTTAGTTTTTTTCTTGTTTTACTTTTGGGTTTTTTTACTTATTTAATTTTTTTTTTATTATCATAAATGAATTTTAGATTTCTTTTTTGAGTAATGTAAGTTGTTCTTTAAAAAAATTTCAATTTCTACACAACATTTTATTTGTTTGTAGACTTTTTAATTTACTTGCCAAGTATAATTAGACTTTTTTATTATTAAATATTAGTAAAAAATTATTAATAGTTTGATATTTAATTAATCCAATATTTTTTAACTAAAGTTGAGGCTAAAAAAGTATTATTGCAGTTGCTGTATTTTCTTATTATAATATTAATCTGTTTAATCTAAATTGTAAGTTAGAGACTTCGTAAAATATGATATTTATGAGCTTGCTTATTTTAGTTTTGTGTTTTTAACTTAGTAGTCAAGCTGTTTTTTTTCAAACATAAAAATTTTAATTAGTTATAAGTTGATACTCGTTTATTTTTTTCATTATTCATCAGTAAATAAGCAATTATTTTCTACTGAGTTTTAAATAAATTTTACTTAAAATAAACTTGCAGTTTGTACATAACATTTTTTTGTTTGTTTGTAGACTTTTTGATGTTCTTGCCAAGTCTAAGAAGACATTTCTTTTTTTTTTGTTAAGTTAAATATTAGTAAAGTAACCATTCTTAGTATGATGTTTAATCAAATACTTTTAAAATTAAGTTGAGGCAAAAGAAAAACTATTAAAGTTGCTGTGTTTTTCAATATAATAGAAATTTGTTTTGTCCAAATTTTTTTCTACTGTTAGTTTAAATTTTAAAGCCTTCTTAAAAATTAATACTCATAAGTAAGCTAACATTTTTTGAGTCTTGTAAATTACTTAAAATAATTATTTTCTTTTATTCTTATATTTACTTAAATTTTCAAATAATTTACCTTTTTTTTTAAAGTCATTTTCTTACATATTTTTTTTTTTGAAAAAATAAATGTTTTATTTCTAAACAAAATATTACAGGTTACATTAGCAATTTAATGTAATTGTTGTAGAAAAAAGTCTTTATTTAAGATAAAAAAGAGTTTCAAAGTAGGGGATTTTTTTTTCTAAATTCTGCACCACCTAAAAAATACCACGCGACGCCACTGGGGTCTATATTAAAATTTTTTCTATTGCCTTTTACAAAAATATACATTTGGTGCTGTAATGGATTTCTTCTTTTGAACAAAAATATATAAAATATAAAAAAAATTAATAAAAACTGTTTATGTTACTACAACTTTATTGATTTAACCTTTGCCCACATAAGGATAAACTTGTCTTGCATTGTATGAAAGATATATTAATTGATTGTTTAAGTAGGAATGAAATTTCATGACTTAAGAATTTGAGGAATTGAAAACTTTTATTTATTTAAAGGTATAAGTAATATGTTTTTACCCTATGACACCTAAGACACCTAAGCTACAAAGGTCAAAGCCATAGAGTACAATAGGCTGCTTTTGGAAGGCACTACCTAAAAATGCAAAAATACTACTTTCATTAAAAATTATCCCTTGTATTTTTCAAATTATCCACTTCAAATTTTTAAAAAGTCTTCCTAATATTATTTAGGAAATTCCTATTGTAAGAATTTTTACAATTGGAATTGTTCACAAAGAATTGTAAAAAAAAAATGTACAATAAACCTAATTTGTGTAATATATATATTTTTTTTTTAATTCTAAAATGCATAACTAAACGAAAGTGCGTAACGTCACGAGTGCGTAAAGATGCGAGAGGTTACTGTACATAAAAACTACTTAATTGGTATTTAAAAACATTATTATTATTCTTTATGAATTTAGATACTCATACTACTCGTAAATTTTTTTTTGTGGAAATTAAAGACATTATAATTTGTCTATATATTTCAAACACATGTAAGTAAAAATTTCACAGTGGAAGCAGATTTTTTTTCTTATTTTAATGAAGGGTGTTTGCTTATAATTATATCTTTATTTTCATATATTATAAAAAAATACATTAAATACTTAATTTATGTATGATATTAAGAAAATATACTCTTCTAAAATTATTGCTACTTACAGTAGATAAAAACCAGGTAGTTTAATTTTAGCTAAAAGTATAGCTTACATAAAGATTTATATTCACTATGTAAACGTTTTTACAAAAAATAAATTTTTAGAACTCTATAAATATCTTTTTAAGTTTAAACTCTAAATATAAAAATGGAAAATAAACAAATGATGGATGTGAGTTTTTATGTTTAATATGTGTTTTTGTATAAATTAAACTACATAGTTAGTTAATTTAACTGTCAAAATAGAATTAGGATTGCTATTTTTGAAAAACTTTATATGAATAAAAATCACAAGAGTTTTTTTTTTTTTACCAAATAAACTAAGTATCTTTTATTTCACTAAACAACAGAAACTTAAGAGACAAGTAGAGGAGTTAAAAGAAGAAAACAAACTACTTATAGAAAAAATGAAAATAGTTGATATTATACAAAACGAATTTTCCAAAAGAAATATAGAGTATGTTTTTAATCATTGTAATTTTAAACAAATTATTATTGTGTTTTTTATTAGTGTGATAGTGATCATAGCTACTTAAAAATCAAAGTACATACGCAATAAGATATGACATAGTTTTATTGTTTATGCCATCAAACTTGATCAAGAAATTTTTATTTTTGTTTAGCTTTATTTAATAGTAAACGTTTTATATAAACAACTGTACTTGCTTTGTTATTGATATACTTATTTGTTTTTTAATTTATATTTTTTATTTTTTACAAGTTATATATTTCTAATTAAAACAACTAAAAAGTGAAACTAACAACTATAAGTTAGCTGCAGTGTATTTGGAAAAAAAAAAAATTTTTAGGTTAAATGAAAACAATTTGACAACCATTGTCAAAACAGGCTGTATCTCAATGGAGAAACAAAGTTTGTTATTTTCTATATTGTATACAAATAAACTTGTTACACAAAAACAGTAACCATAGCAAAACAAAAAATGTTTATACTAATGCAATTAGTTTATAACTTTGTTCAGTATTTTATTTTAACTTAACTATACTTTTAAATAGGAAACAGACATATATACAAACTGCATTTTGCTATGTTTTTATTTAGTAAATTACTGTATCTTTTCTCTTATCAAATTTTCATTTCTAAACATAAAAATCTAAGATCTCAACTTATTGATAAGAAGAATAATATAACTTAAAATGTTTTAAAAAACTATTTTCAAAATAATGATTCACTAAAAATAAGAAATCATCTGTAAACAATGAAATTTTTTTCACATTTAAACTATATTTCAACTTCTGGTTCTATTTATTTTATTAAAAATTTTTAAATACCTAAGTTAATTTTTTTTCTATTTGTAGTTTATTATTTTAAAAATCATCTAACATTTGTTTTCTTTTATTTAAAAGTTGACAAGCAGTAAAATACTTTAATAATAAATAAAATATAATTTAAACTTAGTTAAAATAACTTTAAAGAAACCATTTAAGTTGAAAATAATTTAGATAGGTCTGGACATGCAAAACAAACCGTCAAAGAGTTTATATATCATTTTGTATAATAATTTATACTTTGTGCATGAATTTTGTTAAACTGAGTAAATTTTAAATTTTACTGAATAACAAAACAAAAAACTATATTAATTAAAGTTCTTTAAGTAAAACTATTGTTAAAAAATATTATTATACTGTTTGTTATTTACTTTGTGAACTTAACAGGCAATCCTAGTCCATTTGGTTTAAATGAATCCCAGGACCTTTTTTGCTGTACAGGCAAGACTGGTTTGTTTTATATTTATACTATATTTTTTCCACATTTTTTTTATGATATATGACATGTCTTAGTTTTATATAACAAGTTTCTATTTAAGTATAACACACATGTTTTTAACTAAAACTTATGAATGGTTTTTACTAAAATTTAAAAGTAAAAATTGCAAAAAACAATATACTTCATTTAATTAAAAGGAGCAGTTCATATGAAAGAAACAGGTCAGGATGATTTCAACATCACACCTGGACAAGCATGTACTTCCAAATATCAAGGTATTTATAAATTTTATATTAACCAATTATTATTTTTCTATCAAATTTTCTCTCAACTTAAAGAAACACTGCTTTAATAGTTTGTATTTAAACAGAACAGATATATTTTTAATAAATGTTATCATAAAAAGACTGTGATCAATCTTTTCTTATGCTATTATTAGAGATATATTTTTTAAAGTTGGTCAGGATGATTATGACTCATCAAATTTCCAAATCACACCTGGACAAGCATGTACTTCCAAATATCAAGGTATTTATAACTTTTTTTAATTTTTTTTTTCTATCAAATTTTCACTTAACATGAAGAACATTGTTGTAGTAGTTTGTGTGATATTATACTAATATTTTTTTAGAATACACAAATGAGGATGACGACTTTGTTCCAAAAAAGCAATCATGGATAAACAGAAGCAAAGAAGGTAATTTAAATTATTTTATAACTGTTTAACACCACAAAAAAGAAAGTGGCTTTTTATTTATAAATTCATTCTCAATTAAGACATAACACCGTCATAGTGTAGTGAAATGTTTTATTTTATTGAAAGAAAAATACTCTTTTAAAGTTTTCTTAAAACTAAAAACTAAATTTAACAATTAACTTAAAAAGTTTCAAATATTGTTAATATAAACCATTATTAATTTTAAATAGTGTAGAAAATTGTCTTTGAAAAAAAACCTTAAATTTTTCTAAACGCGTTCAAAGCAGCAGTTCAAAGTTTTTCTGACCCTTGTCGCCACTCAGTTTGAAGGTCTTATGTGATTTTGTGTAATACTCATGTGAATTTGATGTTTTTTTTTCAGACTGAGACCTATTTATTACATTTTTAAAATCTATGCTTAGTCTTTTTTGAAATAAATTTTAAATTAGTTTCTTAGTTATTTTATCCAATTAAAGTCACATGGACTCCAGCATTGACTCTAAAAATTCTTATCAAAGCTGAATAAAACCTTTAGTATAAAAGTTAAGTCAATTTTAACAAATTTAGAAATATTTTTTTGAACAATGATACAAAATTATAAAATGCAACATTTGAATTATTTAATTTGATATAAATTTTAAACCCAATAAAAATATACTTGAACTTGGAAGTATTCTGCAAGTATTTTTAATTTTTAGCATATAAATCATGTTATTCAGTATTGTATATAGTGCTAGTAAAGAAATGTTTTAGTTAATAAACCTTTTGTTAAAAAAGAGCAGATTTTTCAAATTTAATATAATATCATATTAATTTTAGTAAATAAAACCAGAATAGTTAAGTACAAATTACTTTATAGACTTTTTTTAAATCAACTTGTTGTCAAATTTAATAAATTTATAACCGATTTCATAGAGATAAAAAAAAAATTGATATATATGAGAAAAGTAAATAAATTTTAAATTTAAGCTTTAAGATTGAAAATAAGTCACATTAAATTTAAGTACAAGATAAAAAACTTAAAATTATTTTTTTTTTCACTGTTATGATTAATAATTTCTAAACGTTTTACTTTGTTTTTACCTTGGTTATCGACTTTGCTTAATTATACTAAATTGTTATCAAAAATTGTAATTTTTTTTAACTCAAAAAACTAATTACTATGCATATAAGAGATGTTTTTTGTAAGAAGTTTCCTATTTTTAAGTGCATCAGGTCCTAAGAACAATCCTTTTGTGCGTTTTCTTTTTATCGTTTGATAGACAATATTTTACTAAGCTACATGAAGTTTGTATTTTTAGTAGTTAGACATGATAGTTTGAATAGTTGTTTAAACAGTGCATGAAGGCTACAACTGTGAAGTTTGCTTCAAACAATTTTCATACAAATCACATTTGATCACCCACACCAGAATCCACACAAACGAAAAACCATTCAAATGCCTGGTTTGTGGCAGAGGTTTTAAGACAAGGCAACACCTAACCAATCATAGCACAACTCACAGCATTAATAAAATGCATGTCTGTACAGTTTGTAAAAAAAAATTTAAAACAAAAGATCAACTTTTTAATCATTCCGTTAAACATAGAGATAAAAATTTTCATTGTTTTTTTTGTGATAAATCTTTCTATACCTTAAACCTACTCGATAAACATAACAGATTACATGATAATGATAAATTCTAAATAAAATATCTTGTTACTGCTCTTAAAGCTAGATTTTTTTATTTCGTTTTTTTTTTAATAAACTTTTATTGATTGCACTTTCAGTCAATTTATTTATTTGTGTACCAAAAGTTAAACATTTAGAATTTTGGAAATTAAAAGTGATTAACTTTTTGCCATGTTATTAATCACTTGCTACCATGAAATTAAAAAAAAAGAATTAGGGTACCTAAAATTAGTTGTTTATTATAAAATTTCGCGTCGGCTGCAGTCCTAAGTCGCTTCTGGTTGGCTAATATTTTATTTATTTTTGTTGTAAGTTTTAAGAAGTAAGTTATTTTTCACTTTATGTTTTATATATTTGGTTAGGTTGGTTAGGGATAAAGTTGTAGATTAAAGGTTTTGTGTAAGGTGGGTTAATGATATAGATATAAATGTTCTTAGTATTATGCTGTATTTTCAATTTACCTCACTTGCATAAGTTTGTATAATGTTAAGAATGAAAACATTTCCAAAAACTTACAACTGCAGCCGACCCCAAAATTTCACATATAGTTTCAGATTGTGATATACGTTCGTATCATTTTAAGTTTTTTTTTAATATTTTTTGGGGTTAACGGGATAAAGACTTTATTTAAATACGAGATTTCGCATTCAGTGTCAGGTAACACTAGATGTTTTAAAAATAAAAAAAATATTAAACACTGCGAACTACTGTAATAGAGTGCCTATAAAAAACTATGCAAACTTCTATATGCTTTTTGTCAATGACGTTGTAAATGAAGAAATTTTTGATTCAGAAATATTTGGGTTATTTTAGAATTTTATCATAAATATATTTTATGTCTTTAATCTATGACCTAAAATTATAAAAAAATAAGACAATAAAGTAGAGCGAATGAACATAAAATAAGTAAAGGAAATTAGTTTGAACTGCAGTGTTTTATGTTTAATATGCAAATAAATTTGTTGTCAAAAACTAATTAGTCCATACAACTTGCCACACTACTTACTTTTAGTTGTATTTGAACATAAAGCATAGCTTTAGTACAACTTAATGCAAATAAAATCCACTTCGTTAAATATTAAGCTAATTTAAAACATTGAAGAAAAGTTTTGAGTTTTAATTTGAGTGTTGTTGCAAAAGTTGGTCTTTTTTTTTCATTATCAATTGTAGGTATTTTTATACTGGTAAGCTTTAAAATATTTGATAGTACAAGTTGTTATTTAGATAAGTCATTATTATAAAATTAAGTACATCTTTAAGCTCCCTATACATTTATCTTTAAACTTTAAAGTAGTCAAAATATTTTTTTAATTCTATTCAACAAATGTAAACTATAACAGCGTTATTTAAACTTTTAAAATTAAAAGTTCAATATAATACAAAAAAATTACTCTTAATGATAATGAAAAGACTTAATTTGAATTCAAAAATAAGGAAAATCTAAAAACAGATTAATATTTTAAAAGAAAATCATAACTTCAGTTCTTTAGAATTTTATACAATGACGTTTTTTGATACACTGAAAACAACATTATATATAGTTCAATTAAATAAAGTTATAGTTTGAGGAAGCTTGTGCTTATTTAAACGAAAAAGACAATAAAATATAGCAAGTGAAGATAAAATAAGTAAATAAGTTTGAACTAGAGTATATTATGGTTAATATGCAAATAAAAAGCTTGTCGAAAACTAATTAGTCAGCTAAAAGCTATTTTATAGAAATTGTAGATAAACTGTTACTGTTTGTTTCATTCCTGATAAAATATCTTATTATTATAGCTATAATAAAAAAAAGACTTGTCGTTAGATTTTTTTTAAACTTATTAATTATGTTTAGTTTAAAACGAATTTTACTTGTGTTTTTCATATAAGTAACAAAACTATTTTTAACTGTTAGCATAAATTTAATTGACTATATTCTTTAAATGTATAAAACAGAGAAACTTCAAAGTCTTGAAACTAGTTAGGTTTAGTTACTGCTCTTTAACATTGTATATCATTTAAACTTAAGTTTTAAAATTTTGTTCCATAATAAATTTTATTTATATATAGGAATTACTATCAAAACATAGATTTATAAATAGACTTTTAGTTTATATACATATGAAAGAGTTTACATACCTATAGTTTGTCCAAATTCAAAATGATTATTAGTAACAAAATAAATTCCATAAACAGCATTTTAAACAAATAAAGCATCTCTCTAAAAGCCGTTATTATTTTTCTTTGAAGGAAGATCTGAATACTTTTCCGTAGAAACTTTAATAAAAAGGAATAAATAAAAAAATTTAATCAGAATTTACAAAATTTTAATTTGTAGCTACTTTCGTGACTTAACATTAAATTCACATAATCACAATTGAAATGCTAAAAAAATATGGTATTTATGGCAAGGACTTGTTTGATTTATTTTTTATACTTTCAAACAGTTTTAAAATAAACTACATAGTTATTATTTGATGAAACTAAATGATAAACATTCATTTTTACTAAAAATATTCTTTATTAATAAACTGGCCATTGTTTAATTGATACTATTGTGTTGTTCTAAAACTCTATGTGTTATTAAAATAAAAACACTAATTGTTAAACACGTTATAGACTCGTGTGCGTTTGTGTCTTTAAGTAAATATGAATAAGTTATTGTTAAATAACGATGTGAAAGTAATATTATATGTTATACCAAGGTAGTTTTGTCGGTTCAAAAGCCCTGATTTTAACTTTTTTCATGCGTATTTAAAAAGCAAAAGTAATTTGTTTCCTAGTTTTTAATGAAAATTTGAGATTTAAAAAATTTATAAAAAAAAGATTTATTAAAGATAAACTAATTTTTTGTAGTACAATCTAAATTTCTTTTAAACTTTACGGAAATTTTTGAACTTGATTTTCAAGACTTCTAGAAGAAATAATGATACATTAGTTTTTTAATTGAAAATAAAGATTACTTTAAATTAATTTAGTTTAGTTGTTATCCATTTAATATATGAGAAAAACAGTCTTTTTATCAAATAATGGTTTCTTAATAAAGAGAAAATACTGGTAGCATAAGATATGTAGAATATAAAATAAATATTTTTCGTTTATGATATCATATAAATTAAATTTTGTTGGAATAAAGACTTTTATTAAGGTTAAAAAGTTAAAAAAAACTTGATTATTATTATTTTTTACTTTTTTTTATTATATTAAATATGTTATGTTAAGTTCAAAATAATAATTTTAAGTTTTAAAAAACTGTTACTAAACATTACACTTTAACAAAGATTTTTTTCAAACTAGTATGACCAATCTTCTGACCTCTAAATGATCTTATGAGACTCTACGGGCTCTGAACTGTTCGAAAACAGCCTTTTTTGACTTCTAACTTTTACTTTTTTCATAGTAAAACCAATCTATCTATGAAGTATCTTTAAAAAGCAGCTGTTGTTTATTTTTTAAGATAAATCTTAATGCTTTACCATTAGAAACTTAATCAAACGTAGTTATAAACTTTATTCAGGACTCACAACAGATATACAAAGTCAAAAGTTTTTGTTAACAACTTTAAATAACAAAATTAAAATTAAAAGAACTGGGAAAAATTTATATAAGTTTTTAAGTGGTATCATTAATTACTTAAATATAAACTCAATAAGTTGTGAACATATTTGCTACAACTTATAGCTGTTCGTCTGACTGAGAATTCAATTTATATAAGCACAATCGAAATGCTATAATAATGGCAACTATGGCTTAGTCTTACTTAGCTTATGTTTATTTTTTATTTAGTTGACTTTGCAAAAGAAATAGTTAAACTTTTATTAATACTGAAAGAGGACATATAACTTTTAGATTATTAATTGTTTATAGACTGACCATAGTTTAATTGGTATTGTTATATTGCTTTAAGACTTTATCTTTTATTACAATAAAAACAAAAATAATTATGCAGTTATGCATTTTAAAAAGACTTTCATTATTTGTAGTTTTAGCTATATGTACAATTTTTAAGTTGTAAATTTTTTAATTATGAGTTTACTTAGGTAGTTTTAATTGTTAAGAAGGTACAAGTTACAAATTTTTTATGTACTTTATTCAAACACAGTAGTATAATATGGTTTAAATTTATCAAATTTTATGGAAAATGTTGACGTTGAGCTAAATTTATAGTTATATAATTAAATCAAAATTGCTTAACCATATTTTTTAAGTTACGATAAACCGTTTCAAATAAAAGTTATACTCAAGTATTTTAAATAAACACTTATTAATTCAACATATAATATTAACATATATTTATCAAAAATTGTTTTATAAATAGAAAAAAATTCATGATAGCGTTAAAAAATTTACAAAATAGGACAAATATATTTTTTTAAATATTTGATAACATGCTAAAACAATGTTTTCTTACAATACTCGTTTAATTAGTTTAATATTTATCTTTATAAATTTTTTTTTATAAGTTTTACATTTTTACTTTAATAGAAACTATATTGAATATTATTTTAGGTTAATTTTATTGATATTAACTATAACATTAGGCTAAATTAAGACTTTTTCTAAAATTGGTATAACTAACCCTTGTTAAACAAAATACTTACTAGCAAAAAAGTTTGTGGTAACCTAGTTGTTTTTATAACTGCGCATGCTCAGAAACACAGCCTAACATTCACCTAAAACATTTACACAGAAACACACTGCAAAAATGTAAATGAGGTATGTAGTTGTAATATTTTTATTTATGATTTTTTAAATAAATAACTTTAAAATAACATCATATATCTTTAAGTTTTTATAATACATCTATGTATATTAAATTAAAGTGTTTTCATTTACATTAATTTTTACACCAAAGTAACTAATGATATTTTTTATAAATTAGTGCATATTACTTTATGTACTTACTATCTGTATTCCATCAAGTGTATCAGTTTATTTAAATTAAAACTAATAAAATTTGATATTAAAATTTAAATAATAATTTACCTTTAATTCTAACCAAATTAGACTGAAATTTACAAAAAAAATACAGAGTCATAGTGGGTAAAGTTGTATAAGGTCATGTGGTAAATATAATATTGATTTATTTTTAAACTATGATAATGTTTTTGATAAAATTATAACACAGTAGATTTATTTACCATTTTCAGTTTGTTTTTTTTTTCACAAATTACAAACATTTAAGTTTTACATACTCACAAAAAAAATAAAATGTATTCTTATAACAACAAAATTGCTATGAAAATATTATAAATACAAAACTAATAAAATATTAAAGTTTCTATCTGTTTATTAGAATTTTTTAAAAGGTTTTAAATTGTTATTTTGTTAATTTTTTGATTTATACTTCAGTTAATAAAAAACTCACTTACTGAAAATAACTAATAAAATTAATAAAATAATAACAAAATATGTTTAAAATGTAATGCAATATTGTGTATATTTTAAATCTATTCAAAATTTTAATATTTTCCATGTAAAAATATTGTTAAAAATAGATCTTTTGGGTTTATATTACTAATTTTACTTTAATAATTCCTATACAAAATTATATTCCTAATAGCACTAGTCTTTCCAGAAACTTTTTGTCTAGTTTTTTTATTTTTTTCTCTTATTTCAGGACTCCAGGTGAATGGCCACCTTATAAATACATTAAAACATAAACTGCAGGTTAATTTGTTCCTTGAAAATATTTTAGTAAAAGTGAACAAACTTATCCTAGTATTAACATATATAGTATAAACATTTATAATAAGGTAGCAAAAATTAAGTTATGGTAGTCACATATTTAGACCACCAAGGATTATTATTTAAAATTTTAGGGTCACTGTAATAAATATTTTGAAATATTTATTTGGTAATTATTTTTGATTTTCCAAGCTATCTATGTTTAAGTATTTTATATTCATTTAATATCCACGGTGGTTAGCCATTTTACCTAGAAGTCTTAAAAACATGGAATTTCATACTTACTAAAAACAAGAAACTTAATTCTTGGAAAAGAGTATTTTAAAAATCCTTTATCCACCATAGTTGATTTTAGTAATTTGTTCTTAATATGCAAACCCACTTAAAAATTAAGCCATTAAAGGCTAATATTGTCAATATAAACAAATGCTACATTATACTAATATAAAATTAATATTCCTCAAATAAGAAAAAAATATTATTTAACAAAAACATATGTGAATCAAAAAAGGTGGATTATAAAAGTATGATTTATATTTAACATTAAAAAAAGTCAACAATTATTACAATATTTTATATTTGAAGTTCAATATTTTTGCTTAAAACCTCAAAGTGTAAATAAATTGACAACAAAACTGATTATATTTCATAAATAGTGTAGAGGTCCTAATGGCAGCTTTGATGTAGTTTTGAATGTAAACAATAACATATTTATTGTATTTATGATATTTACATGTAAATTTGTATAAATATAGTATTAAGGGCATAGGGGGGTCCACATTGATTTTTATAAGTTGAATTTATTTTCTAGCGTTTTATCTAAGCTATCAAACATATTTAACTGCTTGAAAAAGTTCAAAGTAATTTTTGAGATATAAGCGATCAAAGCCAGTGACCTCAATAGGTTCCTAATGGCAGGCACAAACTAAAAATGCAAAAAAAGACCATTTCACTAAAAATTTATTTCCTCCTACATTATTTAAGCAATCTTCTTCAATTTTCACAGAAAGTGTTTAAAAGATTAAATGCAGGAAGTATTTTAATTTGAATGTTAGATTTTAATTTGAAAAAAAAACTATTAAAAAAATACCACCCACTATTTTTGTTTTATAAACTAAAATTTTTTTTTAAATATTTTTTAAAATTTTAACATTCTAAGTTTTTTAAACTATAAAAGGAATGTTTCCTGAAAGTTTGAGGTCTCTAGCTCAAAAAATGATGGAGAAGATAGATTTTTTAAATTTCCTACAAAATTGACCCTAATTTTTTTTTTTAATTACAATACCTCAAAAGTTAAATAAGATTTTTTAATTCTATAAAAACTGGCTTGTAGTTTGTACTTCAAACTTTCATATAAAATCCAATGTTATTTTTAGTAATAAAAATGTTGGACCCCCCTATGATCTTAAATGTTAAGACATATTTTGATAATAAAAATATTAGGAATTGTTAAGTGTATCTTCCTGCCCAAGACATTTTAGGTACTCGTGGTATACAACTCCATAACCAAAAGGTCCTTTGCATACTAGGTCCAAGAACCATGTATTTTGAGAGTGTTTTTTGTCTCCTTTAAACTAATACTGTTAATTGTTGTAAAATATCAGCTATCAAGTTTAATATCAAGCTGAAAAAAATTGGTATTTAAAGTCCTTTTTAGTCATAATTGTGGGCTAAAAATCAATGTTTTAAGCCTATCACGTCTATTATAAAAAGATACTTTACCTTAAATAAGTTCTATAAGTACATAGTAGAAATTAAATTTATCTATTATAAACTAAACGTGATTTTGTTTTACAATATTGTAATCAATAATAATTATTATATTGATATAATTGCTTTATATTGTAAAATTAACTAGATTAAATATTCAAGTTTTATTAAATTGTAATATATAAGTTTAATATTATTTATGTATTTGTAAAATATTAATTTTTAACCTAGAGTATGGTTAAAAAAGAAAATGAATATAATGTAATTTCAGCTTGATATTGATGTGACATCATCCTTGGTAATTACAAAAAAAAAAAGATTTAGCCTGATCTATTACTTTTCTTTTTTGAAAAAAGTTGAAAATTGTCAGTTTTTGTTGGTTCAAGCATCTAATTTTCAATATTTTTTTAGAGTACATTTTTATAATTGTGATTTTATTTGTAAACAAGCATTTGGATTTTGAAGGCAAAATGTCTGATTTGTAAGTACATAGTTTTTAAGTTTATTTTTATTTTGTCATTTTTAGTTTATATCAAGATGTGATATTATTTTTTAATAAAGCTTCAGTTTTAAAGGCAAAACAATTATTTGCAAACAGGTTAGTAAATTTATCAGTGAGAGGCTACTTATTATAAGGTGAGTGTTAATGTAGTATTAGTAATAAAAAAAAATAAAAAATAGGTGATTTAATACTGAAATTGAAATGTTAAATATATGATATCTGTAGCAGTTAATACAGGGTAGCTACTCGGTCAGGAAAAGTCAGGTAATCAGGAAAAGTTAGGAAAAATTTGAAAAATAACAAAAGTCGGGTAAAATCAGGAAAAAATGGGGGGTTTTGAAAAAAAGTCAGGAAAAGGAAGTCTTAAAAACATGGAATTTCATACTTACTAAAAACAAGAAACTTAATTCTTGGAAAAGAGTATTTTAAAAATCCTTTATCCACCATAGTTGATTTTAGTAATTTGTTCTTAATATGCAAACCCACTTAAAAATTAAGCCATTAAAGGCTAATATTGTCAATATAAACAAATGCTACATTATACTAATATAAAATTAATATTCCTCAAATAAGAAAAAAATATTATTTAACAAAAACATATGTGAATCAAAAAAGGTGGATTATAAAAGTATGATTTATATTTAACATTAAAAAAAGTTAAATAAGATTTTTTAATTCTATAAAAACTGGCTTGTAGTTTGTACTTCAAACTTTCATATAAAATCCAATGTTATTTTTAGTAATAAAAATGTTGGACCCCCCTATGATCTTAAATGTTAAGACATATTTTGATAATAAAAATATTAGGAATTGTTAAGCGTATCTTCCTGCCCAAGACATTTTAGGTACTCGTGGTATACAACTCCATAACCAAAAGGTCCTTTGCATACTAGGTCCAAGAACCATGTATTTTGAGAGTGTTTTTTGTCTCCTTTAAACTAATACTGTTAATAGTTGTAAAATATCAGCTATCAAGTTTAATATCAAGCTGAAAAAAATTGGTATTTAAAGTCCTTTTTAGTCATAATTGTGGGCTAAAAATCAATGTTTTAAGCCTATCACGTCTATTATAAAAAGATACTTTACCTTAAATAAGTTCTATAAGTACATAGTAGAAATTAAATTTATCTATTATAAACTAAACGTGATTTTGTTCTACAATATTGTAATCAATAATAATTATTATATTGATATAATTGCTTTATATTGTAAAATTAACTAGATTAAATATTCAAGTTTTATTAAATTGTAATATATAAGTTTAATATTATTTATGTATTTGTAAAATATTAATTTTTAACCTAGAGTATGGTTAAAAAAGAAAATGAATATAATGTAATTTCAGCTTGATATTGATGTGACATCATCCTTGGTAATTACAAAAAAAAAAAGATTTAGCCTGATCTATTACTTTTCTTTTTTGAAAAAAGTTGAAAATTGTCAGTTTTTGTTGGTTCAAGCATCTAATTTTCAATATTTTTTTAGAGTACATTTTTATAATTGTGATTTTATTTGTAAACAAGCATTTGGATTTTGAAGGCAAAATGTCTGATTTGTAAGTACATAGTTTTTAAGTTTATTTTTATTTTGTCATTTTTAGTTTATATCAAGATGTGATATTATTTTTTAATAAAGCTTCAGTTTTAAAGGCAAAACAATTATTTGCAAACAGGTTAGTAAATTTATCAGTGAGAGGCTACTTATTATAAGGTGAGTGTTAATGTAGTATGAGTAATAAAAAAAAATAAAAAATAGGTGATTTAATACTGAAATTGAAATGTTAAATATATGATATCTGTAGCAGTTAATACAGGGTAGCTACTCGGTCAGGAAAAGTTAGGAAAAATTTGAAAAATAACAAAAGTCGGGTAAAATCAGGAAAAAATGGGGGGTTTTGAAAAAAAGTCAGGAAAAGTCAGATTTTGTCAGTTTAAATTTACAAAATTCCTTGTTTTCCAAAGCCTTCAAATGGTAAAAATTAACTAAAAGTCCTTTTAAGTCAGAAAAAAATTCCAAAATTTTCCTAAAAAATAACAAAATTATTTAATTTTATTTCCAATGCCTTCATCTGGTGTAAATTAGTAAAATATCCTTTATAAAACTGCAAAAATTTTCAATTAACATATTGAACAAGTAACCTACTTGAACAAGCAGATTTTGTAAGCTTTTTAGTATTGATGATCTGTAGCAAGGACACTTCCATGGTGAAACTTTGATATATACACAAAAGTTTATCTAGCAATCAGCTCAATTGATTTACACACAGCAAATAAATAATTATTATTGACACAACTCTAACACTCAATAACTCTAACAAAACAATCCATAGAGACTGTTAAGTCAGACCTTACCTTCAAGCAAAAATAAGTGGATTTTTCACATGTTTATTAGCTTGAAAGCTGTTTTTTATGTGAAGTATTACCAATATTTACTCTCTGCCCTAAAAATATTTACTGTTAAGGAAAGTCAATTAAGTTTTTTATGTGTATTTTCACCTTCAAATAGTTGTAAGGTCCTACTACCAAAAATTTTAACTCTCTCATTAATGATTTTCACTAAACCATACAACATTAATAAAGAATACTTAAACTATTTAGTAAAAAAACCTTGGTAGCAAACATTAAAAACAAAAGGTGTGGAAAAATTCTGAAGTTCAAGTCTTAAATGAGTATCTGCAGATGCTGCTACAAAAAATGTATGATAAAAGTAAACAAACTTTTTTTTTTGTCATTAACATTTTAAATTGTCACAATAGATTTTTAAAATTTATTACAAGAAACAACTAAAGCAGAAAAAAAAAGTTTAAACTGTTGGATAACAAAAATTTTTAAGTTGTTTTTTTGCTAGGAGTAAACTGCTGCCTATTTTAGATTCACTTCATTAATTATTTATTCTTATACCTTAGACATTTTGTTTTAATTTAAAGTTTTGTCAAAAATACTGTGGCCTGTAGAGATTTTTTCATTTAATAGTGATAAATAAATTCTAACACTAATAGTTTGTGAAATGTATGTAGGATCTTTACTAAAGCTTGCTCTTGTTTTACTCTTTGAAATGCACAAACTTATGGATCACAACATCTTTATAAAAATTTAAGTTGTTAAAAAAACTTAATATAGAACATAACACTAAATAAATAAAAATTAATAACATATCAGTGTAAGAGATGGCTTAAGTAGCAACATAATTATACTGAAAAGATATAAAATTTTTCCATCCATATTGTTTAAGAACCATTTTATAAAACACTGTCCAATCAAGCCAAGCTATAAAACTCTAATAACCAATTTAATAAAAACAAGTAGAGTCTATAAAATGTCAATGTAAAATGTTGGTGAAAATTAGAAAGTTTTTCAGACTTGGCTCTGTTAACCGTTGAGGTACTTGTCCTAGTAAACTACAAGAAACTACATAGTCTCAAGAAGGTTTTTGGTAGGATGGTGGGCAAACATGATGTAAATTTTGAGGAAAAAGGGGCAAGTGAAAATGATTACAACTCCCTCAAAATCTTTGACCCATTTCAAATCTCCCATTTCAAATCTTTAACTCTGCTATTAGTTCTGTTTTAACTAAATACAGTAATAGTTTATTAAACTGTGTCAGAACTATATTTAATTTGGAACACCTAACATATCCTATATTGTTTTACAGTATAAGATACAAGTTCTTTGTAAGCCTTGATTTCTTAAAAAAATTTTGTAACAAATTTAGAAACAAAAAAACTTAACTTATATTTTATTATACTTGAATTTCCAAATTAAAAGTTATATGATCAAAGGCAAATCACAATAACAAACAGTTTATTTCGTTTGAAAAATATTAACTGAACAATCTGCTTAACATCTGACTCATTTTAGGAGTTCCCATTAGACAAAACCACCAATCTTACCTATGTCATTTACGAGTGACCTGCTCTACAGCGACCCCCACTGGAAATCAGGGAGTGTTAGGGGAGGAGGTTGTCATGTAAACTTACGAAGATGAGGAGGTGTGGTGGATGTAAGAACATCGCGTTGAGTGAGAAAACAAGTTTGCACATTACTGAACAGATACCAGACATGAAAGGTTTGTTAGTAATGATTTTTGTTTTTACAATTTTGTATATGAATTAATTAAGTGGTTTTGAATACGTTGATGTTGTTATAAATGGTAGTGATTTATTATTCATTAAATTTATCTGTTAAATGTATGAGTTAATATTGTTATGAGTGAGAAAATTAAAACAAAATATAAAAGACTGTTTATATGGAAATACTAGCTTTTATTATGTGAAACTTGTTTAATAATAAAGTTTAACTTTGATCTTCTTAGTTATATTTTAAATTTAAATTTAAGTAATTTATAAGTTTCTTATCTAACCTTAAACAAATGAAAAATTATGATTCAAATTTATAACTATTTAAGCAATTATACTTACTTAGAAACAAAATAAAAATAAATTAAAGTGAGTTATTTTTATAAATAAGTATTTTGCTATTTCAATGAATATCTATACAAATACAACTTAATAACACCTGTATAGTAAAATAACTAAATCATTAGCAATAATTTAAAAATTTTAATATAATTCTTTATATATTACTACGGCGGCCTCATATCTTCGTTCTAACAATGTATCAATAAAATATATATAAAGTCTCACTACATAAAAACATTAAAATTATTCAAAGATAGAAAACAAATTTAAACATTTTTTCAGATACTACCACGGCGGGTTGATCCAGTCATTCGGTCACGTGACACCTGTACTGGCAGGGAATCCCCCAAGACGAATACCCGCAACCGGGGCATCAGGAAAGCCACCACGTCGGGTGTCTTGTTCGCCGTGAGTAAGGTTTGTGACGTCACAAGAAGCTACGACGTTTGAATGGAGGTTTGGGGAGGAGAAAACTTGGAAATGAGTTTCAAGGTTGGGAAATTTTACTTATGCTTACAAAACAAAGCTTTCATAAAACTATGTATCACCTCTAGTTGTACAAGATAACAAATTTTGAATTCTATGTTTTAAGTTAAGTCTGCAAAAAGAAGTTTATAATAACAGTTAAGTTCATATTTTATTGTACATCTATTAAGAAAACTTATGATTATAGAAACTGTTGTTTATGAATTATATTTAATTTAATTAAAACGAATAGTTCTATAGTTAGTTTTTTTACTATTAATAATATTATTTACAGTTAAACAGTCCACTATAAAACTATAAAATTTAATAGTAAAAACAATGTATAGGTTACTAATCTTTATAAATGGTATGTTTTTTTTACCTTGTTTATATTTTTAAATAATAATAAATCAACTTAAACATAATATAAATGCGATAGCTTTTCAAGTGTACAAGTTGTTGTAAGTTATACAAAACTTTCTATAATTACTTAGACTAATAACTTACTTAGCAATAATTGTAATGTGTAGTGGTATAACACCAAAAAACAACTAATACCTTGAATACAATTATCTTACATAAAAGTACTATATGCAACTTATTACATAAGTTAAAATCATATGACAATAAACATATTTTAAAATAGCTCTGGTAGGACTAGTAATAGAGCCTTTTTTGTGAAGACATTTATTGCAGCTATTCTTAATGTAAAATAAATATTATATTCTGTTTTGATAGTGACGTGTTTTTGTATTATTTTTAATATGTTTCTTCACGGTCAAGCATTAAGCTTGAAAACCTATTTATTCATTATTTTTAGGTCTTTGTCAACACAAGTATACTTTATACAACTTTGAAATAAGCAACTTAAGCAGAGCACAATTTTTTTATATGAAGTACAATGATAGCAAACATATTTTAGATAACTCTGGTAGGACTTCTTATAGGACTATTTTTATAAATATAGTTATTGCAGCCATTTAACAAAGAAAATCAACTTTGTATAGTGTATAGTGACGTATATTTTGTAGAATTTTTGTGTAAATTTTTAGAACTATTCTTTACAATCAAACATTAAATTTTATTCCAAATTTACTTATCAGGCCTTCGTCAATACCAGCAAGATTTTTTAAGCTTAGATTTTAGTTTGTTGCTGAAGCATTCATTTAAAAATTATCTAAAATATTTTTATAAATTATTCATTTACTTTAGCTCAACAAGGTCCGTTATTAATATGGTTACTCAATGGTCGCTTTTCTGTAATGGTAATATCATATCATAATAATATCTGTAATGACAATGGTAATATCTAAAGAAGCCACATTTCTTATACTGTTACTAATAGTCAGTTTAAGAACAAGAATTTTGTTTTTATTAATTTTTACTATTTTAACTAACTGTTTCACTTGATTCACGATCAATGCAACCACAGTCGGTTTAAAATTCCAGCAAAACTTCCTGAGGTTGATGTTACTTGTGAATCAAGTACTAGTGGATCAGCGGATCATAATGGAAGGAGATCAGTTGTTGGCAGAGAAAATAATAAAGTAAGTTGTATATGTTTTTTTTAGATTAACAATGAAAATAATTGTTCCGCTCGTAGCAACCATTGCATACTCGTAACTTTCTACAGCTTGCAATTAAAACTAAAAGTAGTTCAATGCATTTAAAGTTAGTAGTAGTACAAGCAGATAAGTAAGTGAAAAATATTTATACAAAATTGAATAGTTAATTTTTTTTACAGGATCTAATGGTTGTCACTGTCACAATCTCTTCCATTGACGCAGTTGGAAATATCCGTTTTCCTTCTCGCAGTTCAAAGAACACAGACGTAAGTGTTTTAATTGACTACAGCTAAAAAATATATATGATTATATAACTGTTTCTTAGAATAAAAAGTTTATAATATTCTTGTAATGAAACTAACATTTCATTTTAATATTTTAAAGCTCGTGAATAAATATGTAATTTTTTGTAACAATAAAAGCTTTTCCAAAACATTTTTCATTATTCTCAAAACAAGCTTTTCCAAATTTATTTAAAAGCGGATGTTGTAAACTTTTTTACTCAGATTTCGTGACGTGCTTCCAGTATTAAAAAACAAACATTTTTATTGTTAGGAGTTACATTTGTTTTAGTGCTTATAAAACAAAATTTGACTTGCATTTACTTGCAGTCGCAGTACTCCAATTTTATTACTTTAAAGTAAACTACGAACATTTTTACGTTCAAGAATTTAAAATACATTAAAATTTCTAAATTAAAGCAATTATATTGAAAAAACTAAGTCTTAAAGTTTTTAGCAATGCTCTATTATTTTTAAAACTATTGATAAACATGACCAAACGCACACCGCCTTAAAGGTAAAAATTCTGATCATTCTTGATTACGTTTAAAGCTAGTTTAATAAGGCTCCAAAGACGTGGCTTTCAAAAGTATGAAGCGTTTTGGTTTTCTTAAAAAAACAATTTTGAATTTATAAAATTACTCAAAATATTTTTTTTTACGTTTAAGTAGAAAAAAATATCTGAAACCAAAATTATAAATCATAACTGTAATTTAAAAAATTTACAGATTATCTTTTAGCATTGTCTCTGGAGTTTAAAGTCTACTACACTTGAGTAAAAATAATTCCAATGATTACTTTTAATTTATAGTTTTTTTAAGGTAAATCTTATTAACGTATAAGTAGAAAAAAATTCATTGAAACTAAAAAAAAATAATTATAACTGGACTTTTAAGACAGTTTGAAGGTTACAGATTTAGATTTTGCTAAGTCTTTGAAATATAGAATTCTACCATACTTAAATAGAAACTATTCTTGTAAAAAATTGTAATTTAAAAAATATTTTATTACTTTATCTTTTTTTACACTTAGTTCCGAAGTAGTAATTTTTTTTTAACAACTTCAGTTTCAAATGAAAAACGGTGACGTCATAAAAGCTGTTGATCGTGCACGCTTGATATGCTGCGAATGTACAGGAGCAAGTTGGCTGTTAACAAAAAAAGTGAGTTTTATTGTTTGTTATTCTTTTTTAATCATTCTATTATTATTATTTTAATATAATGTTTTTCTTAGAAAATCTCTTGGCAAACTTAGTTTTGCTAACAGAGCTTACCAGTGTTAAATGAAATATAAAACTTTCACTTAAATAAAATGATTTTCAAACAGTTAGTAAAGTAAAAATCATAAGTTTATTATAATATAATAATTGTACAATTTAGTTATTTTCATATGGAAGTATATGCTCCAAAAAAGTTATAAATGTTTAAAAAAATAATTTCGAATCTTTCTGACAAAGTTTTCAAAATTTTTAAGTTATGTTTAGATATTTTTTGATAGGTATATAAATATGTTATATAATAAATGAATATAGATAAATATTTGGTTGCCGGGTTGCCACTCGGTCAGGAAAAGTCAGGAAAAATTTTAAAAATTGACAAAAGTCAGGAAAAGTCAGGAAAAAATGGGGGTTTTGAAAAAAAGTCAGGAAATTTGATAAAATTAAAAAAAAGTCAGTTTAAATTTACAAAATTCCTTGTTTTCCAAAGCCTTCAAATGGTAAAAATTAATTAAAAGTCTTTTAAAGTCAGAAAAAAATTACAAAATTTTCCTAGAAATTTACAAAAATATTTATTTTTATTTCCAATGCCTTCACCTGGTATAAATTAGTAAAATATCCTATATAAAACTGCAAAAATTTTCTATTAACTTATTGAACAAGCAGATTTTGTAAGCTTTTTAGTATTGATGATCTTTAGCAAGGACATTTCCATAGTGAAATAGTGATATATACACAAAAGTTTATCAAGCATAATTTTAGAATCAAAGTGTTTTTTGTTCAAATAATTGAGTACTTTATAACTAAGCAGTTAGTTTAGTATTTTATGTAACAAGTTAATGTGTATACTTTACCTCTTTATAATTTTTTCAAAGTTATTTAAATATATAAATTAAGTTATAAGAGAGGTATATGCCAAGATTAAATTTACTTATTATGTGTATTTTTTGTAGAGTAACTTAAGTTTTTAAAGTAAATAAGAGTATATTTATTTGATACAAATTTTATACTAAATGATAAGAGGAAATATTTTATACAACAGATATATAGTTTATAGCGAAAGATGTTTACATGATTTTATCTGCCAATTAATTGCTAATAACAATTTTTTTTTTCATTCAAACAGTTTATTGTGCAATGATTTCAAAATTTAACTAATTTCCTTGTCAAAACAAAATAAATACTCACAAAAATTATAAACTTTGAATATTAAACTTAATATCTTTTACATAACAAAAGAGTTGTTTGTGCTATTTTGTTAGATTTTCGTATTTATTAAAAGAATTATAGTTTGCCGGTGTACTACCAAAGCTCACAAACTTCGATAATTATCATTTAATTAACCTTATAAAGCAAAGCAACTGAAATGATAACAAGCAATACTTTATAGTTAAGTGGCGTATTAAGCTTTAATATCGGAAATGTAATTAGGTATTTGTAACTAGGTAGTTTCGGTAATTACGCTCAATCGGTAACATTTATTATAAGTACTACAAAAGTTCCACTTGAATAATAGTAGCGAGAATTTTATGATCGCTTTAATTGATTCAAATTTTTTTACCAAACTTTTTTGGTCTGAAAAAATCTTAGTTTCCATACATACTAATTTTATTATGCTTACTAGGCCTAATACATGTTTATAACTAGTATGTACACGAATTAAACTGACAATCTTATAAGTAATTAGTTAAATAGTGGCAAATTTACTTTATAATAAAGATTCAAGTAAAATAGTTATTGCAAATATAAAACATTAAATAAAACAATCAGGTCTTTCCTGACGATAAAGTAGTTGTTTGTTTTTAGTGTAAGTAGTTTCAAGTTTGTCTTAGTAGAAAATGCAAGTAAAAAAAGTAATTGCAAATATAAACAAACAGGTGTTCCCTGATGGCAGCAAGAAGTTGAGGTACTTCTTCCTCACCAAGACTGAATTTATCATCACAAAGCAGAAGACACCTCCAGGGTTAACCAGTTGTAGAAAATATATAAATTGTTGTTATTTGTGGCTTTTCATAATAAAAAAAGCACCTTGTGTTTTTGCCAACCAAAGTTTTTTAAATCTAATTTTGATTGTGTAATTTAGTATTTGATAGAGAAGTAAAAAGGTACCCAAATTAATTAACATCAATTAAAAAAAGAAAAAATATTATACAACTATTATATTAATTAATATTTTTTTTCTTCTAACAGGCTGTACATAGGTGCAAACCCGATGTTGTTTCTCCTATCCAGCGAGATGCAAGTAGCAGATTGGAAGGAGAAGCTTGCAATGCAGCACGTATCTTGCTGGAACAAGAAGCAACTCACCAAGGAGAAAATTGTATCATTTCTCAACGAACATGCCAGCAAAATAAGATATAACGTTAGTTTCGAAATTGTGTATTGTATTTTGCTTAAACAAATTTTATTAAAGTTCATATCATATTGGCTATAACTGAATTTTATTGTGATTATTGTATATTAAAAAAATATATATTTACCTTTATAAGTGTGTTAACAACCTTCAACTAATTTTATAGGTTCAATTCAGGCAAACGTTAAACTAAATGTATATTTATTACAGTCACTTGCTGCAAATATGCTGTCTGAATGTGAGAACCCGGAGATTCTCACGGGAGAACTTGATGTAACTGTTCGTTCTGCATCTGGATTCGATGCTGCTTGTGGTAAGTATTTGTTTGTTTACTATTATTAAAACTACCAGTTAAAAAGTGTAGAAACTTTAATCAACATAATCGAAGGATGTTTGCATTTTTTGTAGAAACATATACAACTCTTTAAAATAATACCACTATAATACCACAGTCAGACACTCTAAAGCATTAAAACTCTGACAGCAAATTTTGTGGAAATTTTTAGTATCTCAATGCTAAACACGTAAATTGCTTAACACGTGAATAAAACGTCTCCTTCCAACAGCTCCATTCGTGAAAGTTGAAGCCGATTCGTTCGGCGAGCTCCAACAGATCGCGGCAACCCAACCGACGATGATGACGTCACGAAACGACGTGGTGACGTGGCAGGATAGAATGACGTCACTGATGGTGGAGGGGTGCAGCTTATGTTCCACATGAGTGAGCAGGGGGAAGAGGTCTTGATTGCAAGGAAGCAGATCAACTTGACAAACGTTTGTTTTTTTGTATTATTGTTTAAATAAACATTTGTAAATGTTTAAACATTTGTTATTTAGACTAGTAGCTTACTTGAAAATGGGACACGTCTATATGAACAAAAGTTTTTGATTTATGTTTTTCTAACTAGACAGCTATGTAAAAAACAAGAAACAAAACAAAGATTTAAATTAAATTTATAGCTAATATAAATAAAGATTGTAACCAGAGTTACATAGTATGTTTAAGTTTTAGGCTTAGTTTTAAGTTAGCAATAGTTCAGATAATTAAGCCATTCCAGAGTTTTAAGAAATTTTTTTTTGATCTTAGGGTTCAGATTTATCATGTAGAAATTATAGGTCTACGGCTAAATTAAAAAGGAACCGCACAAACATAGATAAAAGCTTATTCCATTTTTACTGTGACCAAGTTTAGATTTTAACAGAAACTTTTTGGTGATTTCAACACTTGGTGTAGCACAGGAGCTTTTTAGCCATATTAAACTTTTGCTGAAATTTCTTAATCATACTAAACTTGACTTAATTTTCTATTTATTTTTTTCTCATCTCACAGGAACTTTTCGGTGATTTCAACACTTGGCGCCGCGCCACGTTCCACTTCAGCGCGTCCAACCTGCAATGTGACGTCAGCTTGTCGTTTGAGCGTGGCAGGAGGAGAGAGGAGAATAGCTACGTCACGTTTGGGGTCGACATCGAGTTCGCGGAGAGGAGTGTTGAAATGGGTATTCCCCTCATTGTTAAGATTTTCATTGACAAAATTGAGGAACGTGACATATCACAAAAGGGTATATACTTTTCGGTTATCCTTTAAAGCTGTCCAAGCTTTTATGGCTTCATATAAAATTTAATGAAAGTTTTGCGACCTTGTGTGTGTTTGAATTTCCTTGTTATTAAAAGAAATATGCATTTTAACTATTTTCTTTTTACTCGAGTTTAGTACAAAGTTATATACTACTAAGTGATGAACTACTATAGTTTTGGTAAAAACCACCTTTAAAAAATTATTTACAAATTTCTTATAAGTGCTTTCTGGTTAATCATTCTTTAATCAAAATTCAACATTTGATTTTACATTCTCTTACTCCATACTATAGTACGTTTGATTTATTCTTGCAGTTAAGCATTTCCTTGTATAACTTTTTCTATACTAAATAACAAAAGCAATAAATGTTTTTTAAATTACAATTTTTCAGAATTCATACATAAACTTACTTTAAATTTTTTTTTAATCTTAAATGATTTTTAAAACATTCCATAGACATATTTTTTGACAAATTTTGATGATTAAATAATTAAAAAGAAATAAAAAACATTTAGTAAAATTATAACATTTTCAAAATTATTAATATAATTTTTAATTTTTTTCAGTAAAACTTGTTTTAAACAAATTTATGGAAACTGACATTTCAATTATATGCAAAAAAACTGTAATAAAAACTTAAAACTTTTAAATAAGTCTTGAAATATTGATAATTATTTGAAATAATAACTACTTCTAAATCTATCAACTTCTTTTATTTGCAACTAATTTTAGAATAAACGTTAAGTAAATAGTTATAGGTTCCCTCAGAAAGTATTGTTAAAACTTGACATTGTTTTTAAAATAAAAATTTTTTTTTTTTGTTTTTACTACAAGTTTTTTAAATAAAATAATAATATTTTCATTTCATTTTTTATTGATATAATGGTCTTTCCGTTGCTAAATAATGCAAAAGTTATAAAAATAAAACATGTAAGTTCTCCGGATTTTATATAATTTTAACAGTCAATTTTTAACTAATATAAAACTTACCTTTTTAATATTTCAAAAAGTACTAGATTTCTTTTTTTAGCTTGAATTTTATATACCATAGTTTTAAACTTAAATAGCCAACTTAAAAACTAATATAACTTTTGCTGTAATTTTAAGATGAAATGGTATGTTAAAATGTTATTTATCCCTTTGAATCTAATAAATCTGTTTTAATAATAATTTTTAGGCACAAAAATATTTAATGAAATAACTTTATTTAAAATCGACCGGATTAACGTTACAATGATTATGTAGGATACAATAGATAAATAAAAAAAAGATTTTTTTAAAGACTTCATCATTTTTAACGAAAAGAAAAAAACTGTTTTAAAACGACTTAAACCTAAATTAATTATTAATCAGATTTTTTTTTAACATTGCTTCTTAAGCTATAATAACATAAAGAATGCATCAGGGCTGCTGGATTTCGATGAGTATTTAGTCACATAAAACAAGAGCTTGATATTTTAGTAAAAACAAAAACTTTTTTTTTTAATATTTAGTGTTCAGCTGGCATATCAACATTGGTATTCTAACAATTCTGCTTCACATATAAAATGTCATATTTTATGCAAGGATTACTTTACCTTATACTAATATGAGAAATAAAGCTATATAAATTTAACAACTTATATAAATTTAATTTTGTCAAAAGTCTATATGTTATTTAATAACTTATCTATTTGATTAGTGTTTATAGAAAATTATAAAGCTTTATAAACAAGTTTTAAATTTTGTTGATTATTTACTTGGTTTTTAGTAAACGCATAATAAAGTTAGTAAACTTATTTAAATTTTTTAAATGCAAAGCAAAATTATAAAAATCTTCTTTGCTGAAAAAATAGAAAAAGTTAAGTATTAGTTATTATTTATCTTTTACAAATGCTTTAAAATATAATAGTTGATTAATTAAAAGCAAATCTAAATTAATTAAATTATAAAAAAACATTTTATTCAATAATAAAATGAACTTAATATCTTAAAATTCAGAGACTGAGTAACATCAGACTATTTAAGACTTTTATAATTAAGTTTGGACTTACGTTAAACAATCTAATCGAAGCTAATATTCTAGGGAAATATTTCAATTTTATATAATCAGCCAGTAACTTACATTTGAAAACTTTGAAAAGTAAAGTAATTATTTTAAAAAGAAACTTTGTTACGAAAAGCGATTAAAACAAACATTAAACGACAAAAACGATTTAAATTATTTTAAATATTTTTCAAAAGAAACTGCAACATGACCTTCTCTTAGATATTTGGAAGGTGTTTTTACAGTTGATTGCCATTTATTTTCAGTGACATCATAAACTGGGACAGCTAAATCACCGTCAAGACGCCAGGAACCAAAAACATAGATTCTGTTACCATCTGTGTGTAAGTAAGGTCTATGAAGTGTATCTTTAATGCGAAATGGGGCAATTAAAGTGAACTTTTTTGTCATACAATCGTAAACTTCATGTTTATCACATCCACCGCTAATAACAAACAGTTTGTTACCACGTGCGAGTAAACCTGGGTATTTTCGACCGATGTTTAAGTTCGGTAAAAGTGACCACTTGTCAAGGTAGTCATCATAACTTTCAACTAATTTTAAGTAGTTTTGGCGATTTTCGGTAAACGTAATACCCCCTATAATAACACATTGTCCATTAAAAACTGTGCATGATGACTTATATTTTACTGAATTGATTTTACTCGAAATTTTCTTCCAATTGTTTTTATCTGGGTCGTATACAAAGTTGTTATCCCAATGATGTAAACCACCGAAAACATATATTTTTCCGACAAATGCACAAGTACAAAAAACATTTATATGCCTTTTTTTAGGGAGAATTTCCAAACGGTTCCATTGATCCGTCCTTCGGCAATAAACCTGAAAAGACCCATCTTTTTCACCTTGATCACCAATAAAACAATATATTTTTGTGCCTATTAAAGTACAAACAAACTTTTCAGGCATTTGCTTTAGCATGTTGTTTGTTGATTTAATTTCATCTATTGTGTTTCTATCAGTTATGTGAGAGAGAACTAATGGTTCAAAAGTATCGTTTTTGAAACTTAATTCACTACCAAAAAATAAAATTTCATTTTTGTCAAAATTTATCTGACTATTACAACGGTTCTCAAACCAAAACTTTTTTACGTTTTGAAACTTATTTCTTTTTGCTTTCAAAGCTTTATTAATTATATTTTTACACAGCGTACTATTACTACACAGAGGATGTTCTTTTACGACATTTTTAAGTATTTCTTCTGTCAGCAAAGGTAACCGAACTAAACTTAAAAGTTTGTCAGTGTAACATTTACGTTCAAATTTTTTGTAGCCCACCCAACTTACTATTACGTTAAATATTTCCAACTCTGAGTCAATTTTTAAGTTAGAGGAAGAAACTAAAGTGGATGTATCCGTAAAACTCAACTCCAATAAAACATCAGGCTGATAGTTTGTTAGAAAACAATTTAAGCACAAGCTTAGCAAGAATTCTTCCAGGTCTTTTAAATAGAAAACTTTAGAAAGATGTAAATAAAAACACCAGTTTTTAATAGTCACCTCTTCAACTATAAAATTACAAAGGTACATTTTTAAACTAGAGTTTTTAAGTAGTCTTTCAGCTTCAAGTATAGAGATTAAATTCTTTTTATTTACTTCGGTTTGACCTGAAAAATTTAAATATATTTCATAAGCTGAAATTACTGATAAAATTTGAAACTAATAACAGGCTGACTTATTTAATTATTTTATTTGTTTATATTTTTTCAAGAAAAACTTATTTACAATTTAAAGTATTTTTGTGGTTGTTAACATTATTATTTTGGTTTGGTTTAACTCCATTACTTAATTATTTATTCAAAGTTATAACAACTAAGATTTTTTATAAAGTCTATAGTTAGTTTATATTTTTTACTTAGTTTAAGCACATTATTGGATATAATAAATATTGCAGCTTTTTTTTGTGTGTTTAAAAACATTTATAGTTTAACTTTATCACTACTTAATTTTTAATAAGTAAAAATTAGTTGATAGTACAGTCTAAATTCATAAACATTCTTTTAAAAACTTAAAATATATATAATTTATAATTAGTTTTTTTTAATCCTTATAAGGTTAAATCACTTGCTATAAATACTGATAAATTTAAAAATTGAAAACATTTCAGATTAAAATTTTAACTTTTAACGTAAAGTTGAAAATATATATACTGTTAGATACTATTATATAAATAATCCTTTAATTTTTTTGTATGTTTTTGTTAGAAAAGAAAGAATTCTTAAATTTAATATCCTAATTCTTTGTAGAGTTTTCGTTTAGGAGTTTAAACTTTAAATGTAATTTTTTTTGCCCCGAGTTAATTATGAACAAGTTAATTGTGCAACTTGATGACCGAGAGGTCATTTTGTGTACCCAGGTCTTTAAACCACAACATTTTCGAGAAATTTTTTGTTTTGTTATATAACCTCTCATTAATAAAAATACTTAAAAAAAGCTTACCTTTTTCTACAAACTCCAAAACACTCAGCGTAGTAGACTCGGATATTTTTGGAAATTTAAAAATCAACGGTTTGTCATCATTCTTGAAAAAGTTTTTATAATTAAAGTAGCCGAAATTGTTAATTAAAACATCAAAAGAAACACCAATCTTATTTTCTTCTTTGCCCACAATCGACACTGCATTAGTATTCCGTGCATGTGTTAGATGCTCTTCAGTCGCACCAAACATTTTTGTAACAAAATTTCCCATAACTTTTATTTACTTTTGTTTCTGTTAATTTTCAAAAATGTTTTTAGGAAAATTCTAATGAATAGAATTAACATTAACAATGAATAATTAAGTAGGAACATTAATTTTGCACAACGATTAAGTAGTATCTTATCTAATCAATAATTATACTTCAGTACAACTAATTAGTATTTGAAACCAACTTATAAATGTTTGTATATATTTTTTGAACTATTTTGATATTTTTTACTAGCTCAAATGTAATGTACAATTAAACAGTTGATTTCATAGTTCTTACTTGTTATTTAAAACTATATGCCATGCTACCGATAATGAGCTTTAAAGTTTTACTTTTGTAACAATGATTTAAATTGGTTTTTCGAAAAATTGCGAGTAGTATGATTGAACTTAAGTTCATTTTGCTAATATCACAATAACACAACAAACTTTTTAAAATAAAATCCCGAAATATTTAAACTATAAGCGTTTTTATTAAAAATTTATGCAATGACACAATGTTTATCAGTGAGTATCTGAAAATATTACTACAATTCATTAAAATGATGTTAACAAATTTACAACTGAAAACTAACATCTTGTTATTTAATATACAAAGCTAGACTTGGTAAAAAGCCTTGTGTAAAGTGTTAAAATCCGGCAGTAGTAAGATTTAAAATAAATATTATAATTTATAAGACCTTACGCCGGGGAATTTTAAACAAAGGCTTTTTTTTACAAAGTATACCTGAGGTGTAAACTACAGCTCTCTTTATAAACCTGATTTTATTAAATATCTACTGTTGAGTTATGTAAAGCTAGCTTGTTAGTTTTAATTAATGTATAATTAAAAAAAAAAACTAAATAATATTTCGTAGTGTTATAATGTTTCTTATAATATAAGATCAATTCTGCAATTTTCTATAACAAAATTTGAACAGCCTTATTTTTTGTAATAATGAGTTTTAACTAAGCTTGAACACTAAAGAAAAAATAATTAACAAAGTAACTACTAAAAAGACATGAGATTTAGAAAAAAAAACAAACAAAGATATGCTTAATAATTTCGAAAAAGCAATTTAAAATGGCATTTAAAAATAATTGTTAAGTGTTGGTGTGTTAAGTTTAAATTTTTTCAAACGTATCTAGATTGTTTTGTTCGAATTAAAAATTAAGTTTGTTGAAAAACTTTAGTACACCATTGCTGTAGAAACACATTCAATACAAGCAATTTTCAATTTTTCTAATAGTTACTGTTATTTTATAATAGTAATAGACGCACTATGTACTTTGCGTACAATAGCAAACATACTCTGAAGATTAACAGGTTAAGATTAGTAAGACAAGAGAAAATAACACATAATAAATATTTTCAGTATAAACGACAGTAAAACGATTTACAGTTATGCAACAAATTATAAGCTGATCTACTTAACAATAAAAGAAAAAGATAAGTAAGTGACTTTTTATTCTTCTGCTTCAGTCTCTTTATTCGTGGATAGTAGATTAACATGTAGCTGCAACTCACCAGTGCTGATGTTCAATATTGTTACGTCATACGACTATAATACGTAGTCTTGGAAGTTCGTGGTTGCGAAGTCGCTGTACAACAAACTATCTTGGGTTTACTTTAGAACATGACAGCGAAACCTGCGTTGATTGAGTGTAAAGTCGGTCAAAACTAATACGTTTCAATACTTTCTCGTTAGTGGTCTTTTTTTTTTGTTGCTATTCTAACAATACGACGAAGCACTGTACACGGAAGATGTTGAGATTCTCTTATTGTGCACTAGAAAACGTCCACGTTTAGCTACCGTGCAGAAGAGTACTGTATACACAGAAAAAATATAGGTAAAAATATCAATTAGTAAACTTGTTAAAGTATGAGAGATTTACAAAACTTAAATATTTTTAATCTTATATAGTTTAAAAATTTAATGTCATTGTAGTTTGTAAATAGTTACTAAAAAAAATAATAATTTATGCTAACAATATTTATTTCACTAAAAAGTGTACAAAATTTACACATATTTAACTTAAATAACTTCTTTATTAAACGTAATTTAATTGTTCTCTTTTACATTTTGGGTATAAAAACCCATAAATTTAGTCATTCTGTCAGACTGATTAAATCAGTTAGCACTGTTACAGAGTGTATAATTAAAAGCTACAATACAATAATCTTTACTTAACATGCAAAATAAATTGTTTGGATTTTGATATTTTATGAAACGACAAAATAAAACAGACTAAAAATAGGACAACTTACAAGCAATGAATTTAAAAAATACATTAAATTTAACATCAAAATTTACTAGAACTTATAATTTAGACTTAAAAAATAAAATAAATAAAATAATCAGAATTTCAATAGATTTATCATACAAATATACTACATAAAGTATACTCAAAAGTGCCAACATACGAAAAATTAATGTTAATTTATGTTAAAAATTAATGCTTTCGGACAGCATGAAACCGGCCACAAGGTGGTGAACCGGAGCCGCAGTGAGGACGCAGATATCGACATGTCTATTTGCCTGTTGAAGAATAAAAACAACAAAGCACAAGTGATAACATGTCAAAATTTTGTTTTCAATAAAAAAATGCATCACTTATAATAAACTGGTTTGGTTATGTTTTCTTAATTGAAATAGTCAGTTTGCAACTTATTGTAAGCAATTATTAATAAGAAAACTTGTAGTTTTAAATTATGAAATTTAAGATATTTAATTTGAAAATGCTAACAAGCTTTAGTATTTATTATTTGAATTTTTTCATAGTGAAAATAACAATTTCAAAAATAATCAAATTTTCAAAAATTTTAATAAAATTAGTTAAAAAAATCAATATAGATACTAATAATCTCATACATAATAAAGTATTGATAAAACTAAAATTTATATTAGAGACTTGTTAGTAGTATAAAAGCACATGTTGTTATAAAGTTTGTTATAGGAAGGAATATGTATATGTAATAAAAATTTATATTCAGTGTTGTTTTCAAATAAAACTTGTTGTTTGTATAGCTTTGTTATATGTAAAACAGCTAACAATGCAAATGAACCATATTTGTTACATCTTAAACTTCACAGCTGTTTAACTGAAAATAAAACTGTGTTTGCTGTAAAGTATATATAATATATAGTTACTTAAATAAAAAACCCAACATCTAAGTTTGAAAAAAGTAAAAACTTTTACATTTATACTTTATAAATAAACTCATTGTTATTGTAAGTGCGTACTTTACGCAAATGCGTACCTCTTAGTGTCCTTATCGATGTGTATAGTGCATGTGGTAAACATGATGATATAAAGAGTATTACATACAAGTTAAGCAATATTGCAAACAATTGATTTTATAAAAGAGAGAAAAAGTTTGACTCTCTTGAGGTAGCCTAATTTTTAGACACGAACATTTGAGCATCATACGCGTATGCTTAATGTTACACTATTAAGGAAGGCACTTGTAGTGTGCCAGAAAGCGAGCTGACGACTTAGTCAGCTTAGGGATTTTACAATGTAAAGTTGTAATGAATAAATCCCTAGAGGTCTAAGCGGGTAGACGTCGTCAAGGCGAGTTAACTATTAGTGTTTTGCAGGCATATAGCTTGAGTTGACGTGGCCGTCGACTCAAGCTGGAGTTGAAAGACCGCAGCTGGGCGGTTAGAAGTCGTATAGCAGACCTCATTGAATAAGTAGCTAGGGAAGGTAAAGCGAGAGGAATGGCAGGTACCGTCCGAAGAAAGCCATGTAAAAGCCGGGCTCTCGCAAGAAGTAAAGGTAAAGCGAGAGGAATGGCAGAAACCGTCCGAAGAAAGCCATGTAAAAGCCGCGCTCTCGCAAGAAGTAGCAGTGAGTAAACGAGCTCTGATATGATTCAGCCCAAGTAAAAGAACGTGTGCGAAATGAAGTGATTAAAGCATTTCTAGAGGTAAAGGTTTGGCCGGGGCGACTGAAGCAGAGAAGGCGAGGTACTAGAAATGGCGAATGGTAAAGCACACAAAATGTAACAAGTAAAAAAGCGACTGAATCACACGGTCGCTTTACTGATCAGAGCTCATGTACAGCGAAGAGTTTTGCGAACGAAGCAGAAGCTTTGAGAAAAAAATTTCAGCAAAAGGGGAGGGCTGTTTTTTTCGAAAATTAGTTGAAAATGAATTTTATAAGTGTGAGAGAGTTTGATAGAAAAGATTGAAAAAAAATGGGAAAATTTTGGAGCAAAAAAAGGCCCCGAAGCCGCCGCGGCGGCTTCGGGGCCTTTTTTTGCTCCAAAATTTTCCCATTTTTTTTCAATTTATTTTTTCCAATGGCGTTCGTCGAAAGACGTTCGCCTTTTTTTTTACCAATTTTTTTCAGGCTTTAACATTATATTTCAAGGGCGTTTGTCGAAAGACAAACGTCCTTTTTTTTTGCCAATTTTTTTTGGCTTGCCCAAGAGAGTCTCCCTTATTAAATGACTGTTTTTTATTTAAGTTATATCCTAGATTTTGAGCGGTTGCGCCGAAAGTTGAGCATAGTTTTTTTTGCCCAAATTTTGTTTGACAAAATTATCAATAGCCTTATTAGTATAATGTTGTTTATTTTTGATACTTATGATAAATCAGATTTTTATTCGTATAAGATACAATCAAAAGAAAGATGGTAGTGAGGTTGGATTACTTTGATACATATAAAATGAAAATTTTACATGTTTCAAAACCTACTTTCATCTTTGGTTTTTTGATTTATTAACCTGATATGTTAAGTTACAATACTAGACTTATTTTAATATGTTGAATGGGTTTATTATGTGGAATTTTTTTTTTTTAATTTTTTTCTTAAGCTTAAAGATTAAGTAATAGTTATTTTTGTAAGAAAAATTTATAGTTTTATTAATTTTACCTATATGTGAGTTTTTGTTACAAAACGCTTAATTTAATCAAAACAGATAATTGTAATAGAAAATTTTTAAGCTTAGGCAAGCATTATGGTTTTTAAAAAGTGAACAAAACTGGACACCAAGTAAAACAAAAATCAAACTTTCAACCAAAGACTATTTTATTAATGACATGGACCAAAGGTATCTTTTTATTTAGTATATTTTACATAATATAATCTATTATCTGAACAGTTTTTAATAGTGACTAGTCATTAAACGCAATTAAGTTATGTTATAGGCAGTTAAAATATTTTCTTATTCTTTTACAAAACGTGTAAAATAATTGTTTGCTTTTACAACATAAGTATGTGGTTACTTAGAAAATTAATAATGTATTAAATTTACAACTAGCTTGTAATAAGTTTAAATATTTAAATGCTAAAACGTTTTTAATGTATATTGGAAGAATACTTACAAATTATTAAAGCTTTTAAACATTTTAATTTATAATCATCATTTTAGTCCCTAATTTAAGTTTTATATGAGTATATGCAGTACTCTGCTAAAAAACATGTTAAACCTTACTTTTCCAGTTTAACATATACTTTTTTGAATAGCAAGTAATTCAAGTTGTACTAAGAGCTAAAAAAATTAACCAACTTCTTATACATTATCTTTCTTTTATTTTGTTATTACAAACCGATAGTAGGCTAGATCATTGTATTTTTATTAATACTAAAACAAATTTAAACGCTTCTATTTTATCATTATGGTTTTAATTTAAAGTCTTTTAATGTTTTAGTTGAAATACTTTACTTATTTTTAATAAATAGAGTTTTTTCAGTATAAACTGTTACGAGTTATAGTTAGTTGTTAAAGTTAGTGGACATGATTTTAAGAAACATCCTTAATTTAAATTTAAGTCCACTGTTTAAAAACTTCTGGCACAGTTGTTACTACAAAACAAAATTTTTCATTAAAATAGAATCTTATAGCAGAAAGTTGATAAGCTTAGGCAAGCATTAAAATTTTAACTAGAAAGAAGAAGGTAAACACTTTGTACACATATTTAACTTCAAACCAAAAGCAGTAAATTTTAATTGAAAAGCGTGAACAAAATATTTATTGTGTTTACATAAGGTCGTTGAATTTCTCAATAGTTTTAATAATGTTAAGAAGAGTGATCAGTAATTTTATTTTATTTATTATGTAAAAGTAAAATTACCTTCATGTTGTGTATTATAACATATACATTGATTGTTTGCTGTAGCAGAAGCGTCTAACACACTATTTGGTTGTTTAGAATACAAAATTATTGTTAACAATTTAGAATACAGTTAAAGAAAAAACTAAGTTACAGAAGTGAAAAAAAACTGATAATGTTATAAAATCCACAACAAGAGTAGTTACACGTTTATAAAATTTAATATAGAAGAATCCTACCCAAGTAACTCGAAAAAGCTGTTACTAAAAAATCTATCGAATTTGAAAAGAAATATATGAAAATAACAAACGCAGACATAGATACTATACTACACTCATGCAAGGCAGTTCTCAGACATGTCAACAAAGTTTGGACAAAAAGAATGCAAAAGAAGACCTATTTGACGTTCCGATGGGAAGCTACCATGGCGCTGAAGTTTGCAACTTAATCGTTTCGTTCCTGTTGAATAACTCAAACTAGTTTTTATCTAAAGATAACTTCGAGTTGTACCGCGATGATGGACTTTTGATAATTAAAAAGCGATAAAAAGAATCATAAAAAAAAGATGTTAGAGCGGGTTACTCTGAACAAAATTTAAAAATATAATCGAATTGGACAGCAGTAAGATAGACTTCCTGGACGTATTACTTGATCTAGAGAATGATATATCATCCCCACAGAAAACCCAACGCTAAAGAAAAAAACATAAATAAAAACTCTAACCATTCACCAAGCGTCAAAAGAGAACTACATAATATGATACAAAATATATTATCTGCTTCATCAAAAAACAATACTATGTCCAATAATTACAAGGAATCATACGAGAAGGCGTTAAAAACAGTGGCTTTAATAAAATCTTAGAATACTCATATCAAAATAACGGTACGGCCGGTAGAAAAAGAAGAAAAAAGCAAATGTTATACTACAACCCCCTTTTTAGCGCAACATTAAAGACCAAAATATGAAAATCTTCTTAATTTAGTAGATAAGTTTATACCTAAAAACGGATAAATAAAATTCTCAACAGAAAGACAACCAAAATAAGTTATTCACGTATGCCAATTAACAATCCGAAATCACCGAATCAAATCTCAAAATCATAGAGGATAGTAAAAAAAGCAGAAGAAAAATGAAACAACTTACAATTGTAGAATTATAACCTCATGCCCAGTGGAAGGTAAATGCCTTTCCAGACGTGTCATATACAAAGCTACTGTCTCATATAATAACAAAGAACAGCGTTATATTGGATCCACTGCAAGAAACTTTAAAACAAGATACAATGAAAATATGCTGCAGAAATTAAATTCTGAAAGAATCCACAAAATTCAGCTCATTTATTCAGGCCGCTAACTTCAAAGATGATATGATTAAGAACAATGTTAAATGGAAGAGAAGGCATAAAATTGATCAACGCAAACCGAGCAGAACATGCTTTCTGTGTAATATTGAAATATTTGAAATAGCATTCGCTGACAAAAAACCTTTCTCAACTCCAGGACTGAGCAACCTGGTAGATGTAGACACTTCGCTAAATTTTATTCAATATCATAACATTTCATAACATTTTCATGTCCGTAATTGCATATTTTACCATATATTCTAAGTTTGTTGCATTTGTGCTTGTATTTATATCGTATTTGTACTTCATATTTTTATTTCATTGTATGCTATATCCAATAAGTTTTTTGTATTATAATTTAATTTAACCCTCATAATAACTCGAATAAAAGCTCTATAATAATTGTTCAATTCGTCATTAAACACTTTGGAATTTTTGTTAAGTTAACAGACTTTTTTAATTAAATCAGTTTTAACGAGAATCTAATTAGTACTAATTTTTAGCACTTAATAATAGTATATATAGTTTTGTCAGTCTTACTTAAAGAGGTTTTAGTTCGTGATCATTGCATTACACATTAAACATTGTGTAGAACAAAAACTTAAAATTTTAAATTGTTTAATTAATGTTGTTTAGAATATAAATATTGTGCAACTTTTAAATAAAAGTTAAGATAAACTATCATCTTTTAAAGATCAAGTTAAATGTTAATAATATAATTTTAATAACAAATAGCTTTTAGCATTTTCTATTTCCGTTTATAACAATTACTGCAGTTTATAAGTTTACTTCAACACTATTTTTGTTCTTAACTTTAACATTTTATTTTTCAAAAAGCAAGTACTTTAAGTTTCACTAGTAACTATACTATTTTGATAACTTTTTAAATATAATATATTTTTTACTCATTGAGATGTTACAAACTCGATAGTAAGCTTGATTATTGTATTTGTTTTAATTTCAAAGTAAATAGTAAAACAAACTCACTACAAAATACTATTTTTAACAACATCATCAAAACTAAAAGTTACCATAAGCTTTGTGTTTTAAAAATTTAATTACTTGAAATTTGTGCTACAATAAAGAAGCTTAACACTGTAAAGCTAATTTTAATATTAATGTTACTGTGTTTTTAAACAATTGATGACATAATTAAATATATTTAAGCTGAGTATTTTTGATTTATAAAAGTACAAGATACCTATGAAATAAAAAGCCAGTACAGAGTTTAACAACTAAAAAGGTAGTATTCGAAATTAAATAAATATTCAGTTGTGTATATGTATGTACACAGTAATTTAAACTTTTAATTTTTTCTACTAGAACGAAACGACATGTAATAAAAACTTCACAAGTTTATTTTTTGAACTGTAAGGACCTTTTAAAGCTACTGTTAATTCATAATTTTGCCTTAGAATAATATGACTGCAGTTTTTAATTTTTATTGAGTATTAAGCAATCAAGTTAAAGAAGTATCATCAGATTTGCACCTGACGCCACTTGAAGCTAATTAATTGATAGCTCACTTATTTTTAATGTATAAATAAGTATTTAATCAAACTTCGTTTGCAGAGCGACAGTTCCAATATCGGATAACATTAAGCACTACTTTAAAACAAAAGAAATTAAATGCTAATAATAAATCTATTTACGAGTGCTTTATCATAGTATATTTTATCACATTTTTATTTTTATAATGACCGCGACAACATTTTTTTTAAGTGCACTGCGACTTCTGGTTTAGGCTACCATTGTGGTCCGGTCCTGCTTCATTCCAAATAATTTAATGACGTAAAATGGTAAAAAACTTTAATTTAAAATGTGTACCTTTTGACTTGCATTTTACTTGTATTACTTGTATTTACTTGACGCCTGATGCGCACGAACCCTGTAGTAACACACTAAGCTACTTTTGAAAGTTAAATTGAGAATTATAGTTATATACTGACAACAACTACGATATTTTAAGTAGAATCTTAATGAAGCGTTTTTTTAACTACTGATAAATACTCAAACACTTCAATAACGCAAACAAAATTTCAACTAACAAAAAATACAATGTTGACTACGAATTTGACCATTGAGTTTCTTAACAATTTCAACGAGCAGGATTGTGCTCCTGGTAAGCTCTAATTTGAGTTCCATTTCAGCCTTGTTCATCCATCTGCCTTCCATGTCACCGTACTGCTGCATAGTGTGCAAGAACACTTCTCTGTACAAACATATTCATTTGTTTAATACATAATTTGAATCAACCTAATATTGTACATATTTATAAGTAAATAAGCTAAAAACGCTAATCTAAGTTCTACTACGTCTTGACAAATTAGTTTATCTTTAGTTTTAAGAAGCAGTTTGAAAACTATAACCAATTTTACCAGACTCTATTATTTAGTAGAAACTATTAAAACAAATTTAGTTATAATTCGAAACTCTACAAAGTAGTAAAATATCAAAGTAAATTAAAAGATACAGTAAGTTCAAAGAACCTTAAGAATAACTTTTAATACTTAATTCATGGACGAAAGAATATTTTTGCAAACAATTAAACAATCTTATTCTTTTTTTTTATCAAAACCACGATGTAAAGTAATAATTAAAACGATACTGAAGAAAAAGTTGGTGCTTACTAGACAAAATTAATATTCTTGTTTTATTTTAAAATGTTATTTACTCACGTCTCTGCTGATAAGCAAGTGAGGTGTCTGGATGCCTGTGACGTAACAATAGTGGTTGTGGATGATCTGACCGGTGTTTTCCAGCCTCTTGCGCTGAAACACTTCCTACCTTCTCACCGCACAGCTCGCCGAAAACTTCCCGCGCCTGCATCTTTGCCGGCTCCCAGCGGATCTCATCGGGGATTTCCCATTTCTGAAGACATTTTTCTCTCACGTCCGACTGCCGCGTCTCCTTCAAGCTCCTGTGCGACAAAGTAAGAAAGTTTTTTTTATTTAATTTTAGGATTTGATTTTTACTTTGCACAACTAAAACACAAAAAATTAAAAGATAATTGACCTGAAACTTTAAAAATGTTTTCTAAAATAAACCTATAATTCAAATTTAAATAAGGCTTATTTTTTAATTATCATCTGACGTCAAATTAAACAATAAATTATAAACTTCAAAATCTAAAAAAAACTGCAATAAAAATATTAATAGAACAATATGCGTGGAGTTTTGACAAAGCTTTGCATTGTTCATCAGCAATTCTGTAGAAAACTGTGGTATTTACTTGAACTTTTCAAATTTAAATATATTTACTCTTTATATTACACCAAAACATTAAATTACATAAATGTAAATACATAAAACGTTTATAAATAAAGACTAACTGAAGAGGCGTATAAAAAGATACTTTTCTGTAGTTTTTAATGAAAGTTTAAATTATCTAATCAGAGTGACTTTTGATAAAATAAAATGTTATAACAGTTATTGAATAGAAGTTGTTTTAGTGTTTTAAATATAAAACTTTTTAAACAAATATTGACTTTTAAATAACGTATATGAAAGCATTGTATACGCTTATATTTTCTCACAAAGTAAAACTAAAAGCAGTAAACGAGTTTAGTTCGGCAAATGTTTTGACATAAAAAGAGGCTAAAAGTTTTGAAGTGATAAGATTAGGATATAGTTGGCGTAAGTTATTTAACAATATTTACCTAGATATTTACTAAAATTCACATGTATTTGACGGCTACTCAACGGCCTAAGGCTGATAAACTCATGAATATACACAAATTTGTGCAATTTTACTGCAAACTTTAAAATGCAAAAAGCTATAAAGCTACTGGACAAGCTTTATTTATAGCTTAATTATGATTAAAACGTACTTTATATTGAGATATAATGTTAAATATTTCAATTAAACGTGCCAAGCATAATTCAAAACGTTTTTTCTATCATTTCAACAAAATAATATCATTTAGATCTTAATATCATTCAGAAAATATTTTGTTAAATTTATTAAGAATTATCAGTTTGACTACAATAATAAATAAGTAATATTATTGCAATACCTGCCAGAACTTTCTTTGAAAATAGCTGAACATACAAAAATTCGCGAAAAACTCAGGCGACCAGTACCACAAGCGCAAACAGAAAATCTCTCAAGAGAGGAGTTTGAAAAGCAACAAAATAATTTTGCTAGAGAAATTCGCAAAAAATATGTAAAGAATACGCGAATTCGAAGCAAAATGAGCCGCTAAGACCACCAAACCCAAGCCTGATTTGGCCTGATGCGCACGATCCCTGTAGTAACACACTAAGCTACTTTTGAAAATAAAATTGAGAATTATAGTTATATACTGACAACAACTACGATATTTTAAGTAGAATTTTAATGAAGCGTTTTTTTTAACTACTGATAAATACTCAAACACTTCAATAATGCAAACAAAACTTCAACTTACAAAAAATACAATGTTGACTACGAATTTGACCATTGAGTTCCTTAACAATTTCAACGAGCAGGATTGTGTTCCTGGTAAGCTCCAATTTGAGTTCCATTTCAGCCTTGTTCATCCATCTGCCTTCCATGTCACCGTACTGCTGCATAGTGTACAAGAACACTTGTCTCTTCTGTACAAACATATTCATTTGTTTAATACATTATTTGAACCAATCTACTATTGTACGTATTTATAAGTGAATAAGCCTAAAACGCTTATCTAATTTCTACTACGTCTTGACAAATTAGTTTATCTTTAGTTTTAAGAAGCAGTTTGAAAACTACAACCAATTTTACCAGACTCTATTCTTAAGTAAATACTATTAAAAAAAATTTAGTTATAATTCAAAACTCTACAAAGTAGTAAAATATAAAAGTAAATTAAAAGATACAGTAAGTTCAAAAACCTTAAGAATAATTTTTAATACTCAATTCATGGACAAAAGAATATTTTTGCAAACCATTAAACAATCTAATTGTTTTTTTTTATCAAAACCACGATGTAAAGTAATAATTAAAACGATACTGAAGAGAAAGTTCGTGGTTATTAGACAAAATCAATATTCGTGTTTTATTTGAAAATTTTATTTACTCACGCCTCTGCTGATAAGCTGTCTGGCTGCCTGTGACGTAACAATAGTGGTTGTGGATGATCTGACCGGTGTTTTCCAGTCTCTTGCGCTGACAACTCTCTACCTTCTCACCGCACAACTCGCCGAAAACTTCCCGCGCCTGCATCTTTGCCGGCTCTCAGCGGATCTCATCGGGGATTTCCCATTTATGAAGACATTTTTCTCTCACGTCCGACTGCCGCGTCTCCTTCAAGTCCTGTGCGACACAATAAGAAAGTTTTTTTTTTAATTTAATGATTGGATATTTACTTTGCACAACTAAAACACAAAAAATTAAAAGATAATTGACCTGAAACTTTAAAAATATTTTCTAAAATAAACCTATAATTCAAAATTCAATTACAGTTTTTTTTAAGTATCATCTGACGTTAAATTAAACAATAAATTATAAACTTCTAAATCTAAAAAAACTACAATAAAAAGATTAATAAAACAATATGCGTGGAGTTTTGACAAAGCTTTGCATTGTTCATCAGCAATTCTGTCGAAAACTGTGGTATTTACTTGAACTTTTCAAATTTAAATATATTTACTCTTTATATTACACCTAAAACATTAAACTACATAAATGTAAATACATAAAACGTTTATAAATAAAGACTAACTAAAGAGGCGTATAAAAAGATACTTTTCTGTAGTTTTTAATGAAAGTTTAAATAATCTAAACAGAGTAACTTTTGATGAAATAAAATGTTATAACAGTTATTGAATAGAATTTGTTTTAGTGTTTAAAATATAAAACTTTTTAAACAAATATTGATTTTTTTTTAAATGTATACGAAAGCATTGTAACCGCTTATATTTTCTCACAAAGTAAAACTATAAGCAGTAAACGAATTTAGTTTGGCAAATGTTTTGACAAAAAAGAGGCTAAAAGTTTTGAAGTGCTCTTAAATAAGATTAGGATATAGTTGGTGTAAGTTATCTAGCAATATTTACCTAAACATTTACTAAAATTCACATGTATTTGACGGCTATTCAACGGCCTAAGGCTGATACACAAATTTGTGCAATTTTACTGCAAACTTTAAAATGCAAAAAGCTATAAAGCAACTGGATTAGCTTTATTTATAGCTTAATTATGATAAAAACGTACTTTATATTGAGATAATATGTCAAATATTTCAATTAAAGGTGCCATGCGTAATTCAAAACGTTTTTTTATTATTTTAACAAAATTATATCATTCTTAAGAACATCTTTTGTTAAATTTATTAAGAATTTTCAATTTGACTGCAAAATAAATAAGATTGTTGCAATACCTGCAAGAATTTACCTAAAAAATAGCTGGCTTACAATATTTGAGCGTGGTTAATTATTTGTTAATGACGTATGTATTTTTGCATTCTTCAGCAAACCTACTTGACAGCATTCTGTTGGCTCAATTTTCAATTAATATGCCATTTGTTTATGCATTCTATTAACGAAAATATTTATTTATGGCTATGTTTAACAAACTTTTATTTTCATTATCTGAATACTAGCTTTCACGTAACAAAAATTCATCTAAACAATGTACTCAAGAAAATGATAATCTTTTTAAATTAGTTCGTTTTTGATTTTACAATGAAAATCTTGCAAAACTTTATAAAAATTAAAGTATAAAGCGCTATATAAAGATTAAAATCTACGTTTTACAACAGCCTTTTTAGTTTATTACAACATTTTTGGAAACTTTTACATAACATTAAATTTTGTGGTCTAAAATAAAAATGTTTATTCATAGCAATTCTTAATAAAAAATTCAATACTCTGACATTTAATCTGACTAAAAGAAATGTCTTGAATGAAAGCTTAGTGAACTTATATTAATTCTAATGGTAAAAAAAATAACCATACAGTATACTCATTCATAGTTTAATAACTAATAATAATTTCAATTCATATAAAAAACATTTACAAATTATCATAATTTTTCTAATATACACGATAACCAATCATTAATTTCAAAAAAAAAGCAACCTTTCGGAATTTGCGGGCCGGGTGGTGACCGGCTATGGTGAGTTTTGTGATGCGGAGCAAGTATTGTGAAGGGGGTGCACATGTCAGCATGAAGTTCTGCATATCAGCCACGCGGTGGCGAACTGGCACATTGTATTTTCTCGATGTTCCCCTGCCCTGCCTATGAAAAATTAAATGAATGTTTGTTATGATGAATTGTGTTTAATGGTGAATCTAAACTGTAAAATTTGAAACTGAATGTCAAATAGCTTTATGACCAGCATAAACTTATGTTTGGATCTTAATATAGTCTTTTGGAAATTTAAATGCACTTGCAGTCCAAGGACCCAAGTATAGTAGTTCAATAATAAAAAATTAGAAAACGTAAACATGCTTTATAACTTATTGAAGTAGCAGTGTTACATCTACTGATTTGTATTTTATAGGTTCTAAATAAAATTATATCAAAACTAAATATTGTTAAGTTTAATTAACATTCTTAAAATCCCAAAATCATAGAATCTTTTTTTTTTGATAGCAAGCGCAATAATAAGTGAAATAATAACAATAATAAGTACAATAATACAGTAAAAGAAAAATAAAACGTAAATGATAACCAAACGATAAAAAAAAATCTTATATCTTATAAGTTTCTCTTTAGTATTGTAATGTGACAAACTTGAGCTATACTTTAGAAATAGCATTTAAAAACAGTTTATTAAATCAAGCATTAACACAACGATTTATGAGAAAATATTTGGGCCTTAATAAAGAGAAGCACATGAATAATGTATGAGCTCAACAAATAACTTTCAACATAAGGAGCTGATCTGGATAACTTTATAGTAAGTTTCACATTCAAAGATTAGAAAACAGTTTATGAAATTTAATAATTAACTTATTTCAAACATGGCTATTTTTAACTCAAAAGTAAAACAAACCGTAGTGGGGCTCGAAAAGCTCGCTGTTGGTCGAGTGGAAGCCGTACAAATTGAAGTCGTTTTTCCCGCGCAAACCCGAATCCCTTTCACCTCCTCCGCCACACAATTCGCTGAAGCCTGCCGGCCCGGCGCAGACGTCGGCCAAGTACAAAAGTTCCGACGACGTGATTCCCTGCAAAACGACGAAAGTTTTTAATTAAATAAATGCTCGTTATGATGAATTGTGTTTAATGGTTAATCTCAACTGTAAAATTTGTAACTGAATGTCAAATAGCTTTATGACCAGCATAAAATTATGTTTGGATTTTAATATAGTCTTTTGAAATTTAAATGCACTTGCAGTCCAAGGACCCAAGTATAGTAGTTAAAAAGTAATATTGTTTTTCAAAGTCAGTAGAAAATTATATCTGACATAATAATGCAACAATTAAAATTTAACTATTCTGAATCATCACGATATCATTTATTAAGATTTCTTGTTTACTAATACATCTTAGAGATAACTTTAATAAACTTTATTTTAGGAAAGTATATTCAAAAGTTTGTGGCTAACAACATTTTTAAAACTACTTTAACGATTAAGAAATGATATATTTATCTTATTTTTATGTATAGAAATATTATAGAAATGATTTTTATAATTTTATTAGAGGTGATTTGATTTTTTAATTTTTATTTAAACTAACTAATAATGAAAAGGTGACAGTTGAAACTTCCAGCTACAGCAAAAAAAAATTTCGCGACTTGTAGAATCACATTTGCAAGCTGTTAAAGAAAACAATTAGTTTATAATGAAAAAAATATATTTATAGATTGTAAATTGATATGTTAAGTTTACTAGGCTAAGTTAAGTTATTTTTTTACTCTCGTGAAATATTTTCTTCGTGCAATTTTGTTTCCTTGTTCATTTTTTGTTCTCGTGCAATTTTAACCCGTTCTTTCAAAGAAGATGATAAAACATTATGTAGATATTATTTCAAATTTAAATTAGTTATAAAATGTTTAAACGACATTATTTTAATATCATTTTTTATAGGTGCACGACTACTCAAATTCGGACAATTCAAATTCCGACAATTTAAATTCTTAAAAAAAATTGAAAGGGCCACAACTAAATAAGTAATGTATATTTGTAAAATATAAAAAATATATATGTTGGTCCTAATAATATCTACAAGACATTTTTTCTTTTTGCAAAACATTAAATATTTTTTGAGATATAGCTTAAATAAAGTAAAAAACATAGTTATTTAGAGTAGTTATAAAATATCTTTTAAATTTTTGAGATTTTGTGAAAAATAATAAGTTACTTGTAGATATTAATAAGATCAACAAATGCATTTTATATTTTTTTAAACTTGTATAACTTTTTTGGATAAAGTCTTTTAACTATTTTTTTAAGAGTTTGAATTGTTGGAATTTAAGTTGTCCAAATTTGAATTGTCATGTACCATACTTTATATTGTAGAATTGTTATATTTTATAATTTACCAAAAAGTTATAAGTAACACAAAATTCTTTAATTTGAAAAAAACAAGCTCTTCTATTAATGCTAAAATTCATAATTAGTTTACAAAAATCATTGGTAATTACCTAGCATGATTGTACCAATATCAAACTGAAAATATATTTTATTCTTGGTCTATTATAACTCTAATCTTAAGCTAAAAATGACATTATAATACATAAATAATAAAACAAGCTTATTTATCATAAACTAATAAAACTATAAATCGCTTTATTTTACAGTATTGTTCTCAATTTAAATATTGTATTGATATTACCGACTTATATTGTAAAATTAAAGTGATTAATTATTCAAAACTACTAGTTAATATCAAATAAATTTTATTTTATTTTTGTATTTATAAAGCTTGTTTAAAACAAAATATAACTTAGACTAAACTTTTGGTTATAATAGAAACAGACCAAGAACAAAATATAATTTCAGTTTGATATTTGTGCAACATCATGCAAGGTAGTGGTTATTTAAACATAACTAATATATTTAATAATTGACTGACTTATTTGGTGAATAAAAACTTTTTATATAAAACTAAAATTACATTAGTTAAGAAATAAAATAAAAATTAACAACTATGACTATTACTAATGCAGTATAATCACATTAATTATAATCAAAACTAGTAAAAATTAATTTTTTTAATGAATTTGATTTGAGTTATTCATGACTAAAAGAAATTAAAATTAACTTAAACTATTCTTTTAGCTTTTACCTTTAACTTAACAACATTATACAGTAATTATTATAAGCTAGCAAAGAATTATAGAGAAATTGTTTACATTATCTACATTTAAAATACATTAGCTTTGTTATTTTTTTTACATGTTATACCATTAAAGCTGATAAATATAGCAAAAGAAGGAAAAGCAAAAGTACTTTATGTTCATATATTTTTTTTAAGTTTTATTCAAATGTTTTAATTTTATTTTAAAGCCTTTTTCATAAGTGAAACTTAGAATTCTATTAAACTTTTTTTTAAATCTTACTACTATGCTGCTTAATATTTTTTAAACTGGAAAATTGATTTGTTTTGCTGTTAAAAAAACTTAAATGAATAAATTTTATTAAAAACAATTGGATTTATATTTAAAGATTGGCCCATCATTATGCAAAAATGAATCCCAGTATTTTGTTATTTAATCCTATTTTCTAGTTAAACCATTTTGCAGAAAGTTTATACAATTTTGACAATTTTCAGAAAATTTATACAATTTTTTGAATATTTGGAGAATAATTTACTCTTTGCTAGTCAGAAAATTTATTGGTAATAACCTAAGATGATGTCGCGCCAATATCAAACTGGAATAATATCATATTTGATGTCTTTTTTATTATAAACTAATAAAAATTAAACACTTAATTGCTTTTATTTTACAATATAAATCAACTATATCAATACAATATTTTATATTGATTGCAATATTGAAAGAAAAAAACCGATTAATTAATTAGGTTTATAACAAATAACTTTAATTTTTACTGTGTATTTATATAGGTTGTTTAAAAAAAATATCTGATTAGATTAAACATGTTAGGCTTAAAAAATTGATGTTTACCCTAAAACTATGGTTTCATAAGACATCAAATACAATATAATTTCGGTTTGATATTGGTGCAACATTTTCCTTGGTAATTACCAAATTGTTTTAAGTTTATATTTGCAAAATAATTATGAAAACCTTTTAAACTATTTACTTCCCACTTAAGGGTATTTTAATTAAATACTTGAAATAATTACAGGGTGGCCACTAGTTTTTCAGAAATTTCTTCCAGGTTATTGGGTCTATTTTTAGTTTATAATTAAGCTTCAAGTAAAAACTGTATTAAATAGTATGAAAATATTGAAAACATACTGTAAAGATACTTTGCATGTGTTTTTAATTAAGTCTTTTTTGATTATGACAAAAAGTTTTGGTCCATACCATAATTTTTTTGTGTCAAATCTATATTTAACATGTAGAAAATGTTAAAAACTCAAAGTTTTTCCATTTTTTTGTTTAATTTGCCATATTTCTCTATGATTTTGGGTTTGGTGGCCACTCTGTAATTATGCTTAATCTATAAAAATTTCAATTTTTTGTGAAGAAATACATAAAACAAATTTTAGATTCAACATATCACATCACAACATTTAAGGAAGATATTGACAGTTATATTTGTATTTATTTACAGGATTGCCACTCCTTTTTAAAATTTTTTTCCAGGTTTTTCAAATTTCTTCCAGGTTTTTAAAAGTACACATTTTGGTTCTATTTTTAGTTTAATGATAATTTTAATATAAGAAACTATATTAAATAGTATAAAAACTTTGAAAAAATACTGTAAAGTTACTCAAAATGTGTTTTTTAATAAAAAAAATTGGATGATGACAAAAAAATCTTATTTATATAATAGATTTTTTGTGTCAAATTGAAATTTTACTACTGAAAATGTTAAAATAATGAAAAATTTCAGGTTTTTTAATCAAAATTCCAGGTTTTTTTCAAAATTTTTAAAATTCCAGATTTTCCTAGGTTATTTTTGCTTAAATTGTCCAATTCCAGGTTTCCAGGTAAAGTGGCAACCCTGTATTTAGTTAAATTTTAGGATAATAATCACATTACTTTCAAATGTAGTACAAAAACTTACCTTTCCAACATCTTAAACTTGTTTTTAGTTCAAGTAAGTTTACCTGAATATTTTACAAAACACCCGGGGAATCCCAAATAATCTCATAGCAGTTATAACAAACCAGGTACTTCAGCGACACTAAGGAACTCTTTTTATTTTTAAATAAAACATTAAGTACAGATAATAATTTATTTAATAAAAACATCAGTCTTTTTTACACGTTTATTTCAAAGTTTAATTCTATTTAATATTACAAATGCAATAGTAATTGCTCAATGTTTACGTTACTAAACAGAGTTAAAAACAAAACTTTCAGCCTTATAACAATTTCATAAAAATTAACAGTTTTACTTAAGTTTTATTGTTTTTTAATAAATTATTTTTAAAGACATTTAGAGTTTTGTTTTAACTATGTTCTCAAAACAACGTGTTTAAATTGTGTGTGTCTTTTTGTTATACTTTATAAAACTATTTAAGTATCTTATAATACAAATTTATCTTAAAGTAGAAAAATTATTCTATTCTTTAAAAAATGTCTTATTGAATTAAATAATAGTAAACTTTTAATAGTTAAAATAGTTACATTTTTGAAAAAAAAATTATACTTTAGCTGTATTCTTAAGTATAAGGTTGTACTTTTCTAAAAGTAATAAAAACTTTCACAAAAAAATCAAATTCATAAAACTTTTTTTAACTTTAGCTCATATGAGATACTATATAGAATAAAAATACACGATTTAATTTTTTTTTAGAAATGAAACAGATAATAACTTCATGTAAACTCTTAACAGCTTTGTTTTAAGCTTTAACAACGCTTCTAAACTTTTTTAAATGATAATCATTATTCCATTAAAAGTAGTAAACATTTTATTTTTGCTTTTTTGGTCTTAATAAAAACATTGAAAACACTACAACTAATCGTTGCTTTATGTTTTAGTTTGTTTAGTAATATTTGCAATTATGTAGCTAATTTTAACTAGAAAATAGTTGTTTGAGTATTTATACTTCAGTGTATTCGTTAAAAATTTCAATAGTAATTTGTTCGGTGCTTTGGATCGAAGGTCTTATGTCTAAAACAATTACTAATGTCTATTTACACAGAAAAAGTTTAGTCTGTAAAATATATTGTGTTTTAATTCTGAAGCTTTCTTTATTTACCTGCATTCTTTAAAAGTTATCAGTTTATAAACATTTTGTATATAAAGCAGTTGTATTTTAATTATTAGTCAAATTCACTTTAAACTTAGAGTATTTAAGTTTTATTATTTAAACTACTTTTAAAGTTTTGTTAAAAAATATATGGCTTCTACTCATTTAAGTTAGATTAAACTTCTAGCATTTAAAAATGCATATTTCATTATGTAACATTTCCTTATTTAATTAATGAGAAAAAAAATTATACAAATAAGTTTAAGCTTAATAACATTATTACGAAAAAGTAAAAAAAAAGTTATAGAAAGTATTTGTTTTGAAAGTATTTGAAATACTTACTATTAGTATTGTATTTACTAAAACATCTTGTTTGATAAAAAAATATTTTTATGGCAGATAAAATCAAACAAACTTGTATTGATAAAATTATGACTTGTACTTTAAGAACAAAATTAAATTGCTAGTATTTATATGTTATAATTAAGTTACAAGCTTTGTTTCATAATCACTATTAAAACATCTATTCTAAAAAAATTGAAAATTAATTTCTACATTAATTTTTTTTGCAGTAACTTACTTAAGTAATCATTAATAAATGATATTTATTTGTAGTTTAAAAAAAGTTATTGCTACTTAGTATGTTTTGTTTTGAAATACTTAGCTTTTACAACTGTTCTTTTTTTTTGAGGAACTGAAAACAATTACGACTTACAAATAATTAACTAGAATAAATATGATATAAACAAAAGTAAGGTACAATGTTTTTTGTCAACTTATTAAACATATTAATTTGAAAACTTGCAAAATATTGTATCTGTTATTTACTATGTTATCTGTTTGTTCCACACGATTTTTAGAAAATTATGCTTTATATACACTTTATAAGTAACTATATCAAGAGTTTTAGTGGACGAGTGGTAAGGGTCAGGAAAAGGAAGCGAGCGACCCGAGTTCAAATCCCAGCATAAGTCCTTTTATTTTTGACTTCACGGTATATGTTATCTTTAATTTTGTTGTTTAACTAATTTTTAACTCTTACTACTGATTTAACAAAAAATGGCTGCTGATTAAAAGTACTACTTAGTGCAACAATAGTCAGTCATCGAAATTCGAGCAGTATTCATTAACTATAAATTTTTTGTTTTTAAATTACAGACATCACACAGATACTTAAAATTGTTTAAAGTTTATCAATTAATACATTACTATTTGAACTTTCAAGTAGTTTTTCAAACTATCAATAAAAGCTTTGTTGGATTAGAGGCTTTTTAATAAATAGTTTGGTTTGATAAGGTAACAAAATTAATTTTACTTATTAAATATTGTAGTTACAGTAAATAGAAGTTTTTAAGTTTTTACAACCGCATACTAACTACATACTTCAAGTACGTACAGCAAATGGAAACATTCGTTTCTTATATTTACCAACTCGACAGCATCTTCAACTTATTAGACATTTTGCAAAAATTACAGAAAATTGTTGTTTTCTTCCGATTAGCTCATATTTGCAACTAGTTCCAACAAAAACAAACCATCTAAAAAAACGGAGACTCATCAGTATACTAGAAGAAGAAAATATTAGAATGTATTTGACTATATTACTATATAGTAGACTATATAGTAGACCACTGCAACACATTTAACACCTACCTATTTACGGGAGCTTTTAACTTTAACTTGAAGTGGATGTGGTAAAAAAAAGTCAGTATTAAATGTTTTATCAGAACTAGTTTTGTAGTTGAGCAATTTTAGTAAATTAATATAATTAACTGAAATGATTCGACCCGCAAAAAAAAAAAATTCAACATCTGGCCCGCGGACTCAAAACGTTACACACCTCTATCTTAAAGTTTTTATTATATGTTATGCTACGAAGCATACTTGCCAAAAAAATATAATTTTAGTTTGTTATGGCAGAAACTCCAGAAATCAAAAGTTCTAAAAACAACTGAATAGATAATATACGTTTCTTATACATAATTATATGGATATTATACATATATTAAATGGAATAATAATGGTAAAACTGGCGAATATTTTTCCAAGCTCTATTCTATGGTACAGCGGTTATAAAACAATATTATTCAGTATAACTGTTTTTAATTTTCTACATATTTGTCCTTAATGCTTCAAGACTATTAAAGATCTATGGTTAGGATACTTTAGTGTTTGCATCAGCCGTTACGCCATACACAGATTTTAACAGTACATGATAGTTTAAATTTTTATTGGTAGATTTTTGTGGATCATACCTGATCTCTTAAAAAAAAATTAGTTTGAAAAATCTCTAAATATATTTTTCAACGTCCACAAAAATGCGAGTAAAAATTATAAAACTGAATTTCAAATAGTTTTCAGATAGAAAACATCTGAAATATAGTTTTCCGACGAACAATTAATAAACATACTACATAAACATTGTACACCTATGTAACGTTTCTTCTATATTAAACAAAGTTACTGTAGACTTTTCTACTTTTTTTTCATTTGTAGCTCATTATAATTTCGATTATATTGGGTATGCAACTTGATGATCGAGAGGTCTTTTTGCGTATCCAGGTCCTTGAACCAAAAAAGTTTTGAGCAATTTTTGGTTTTGTTTAATAAACCACTTAACTAATGTTAAAATAAATATGTTATTGGAAAAAAAAAACTAAGGATGAAAATTGTTTTAATATAGATCATTGTTTATTGAATTAAAAAAAAATTAATCTATCTAAATATTTTTGTAAACAAAAATATATTGAAAGCCGTTTTTATTTAGATACTCAGAACAACTTGCATTTAAACGAAAAACTATTGTAGTTATACCAATGTTTACATTTTGTGTGAAATTTTTTTCAAGCAATACATAAAACGTTTTACATAACACAGCCTTTGTGATAAGAACTAAAAAAAAATTGCATGATGTTTTTCATTTGTGTTATTAGTCAAAATAGTCAAAAAAAAATTCAATATTTTAAGGCCCCTTGCTGTTTGTTAGGTATGAAGCCACCAGATCATCAAGTGTAAGTAGGAAAACGTACCAACAAGGCTTAGTTCAAAGTTTCTAGTAAAAGTTTTAAAAAATCGTTTAAAGGTTCGGATTGTGTAAAGAAAGTATACAAATAAACCTAATATCCCTGAAAATTATTAGCTACTTACTTACTGTAGTTGTTTTTTTATCGAGCGTTAAAGTTGTGCTTTTATTATACAAAAAAGGTTTTATTAATTATAGTTTTAGGCCATTACATTTATAAAAAATTATAGTACTTGTTATAAGGCAATTTGTAAAATATGATATATTTATTGGAATCCGTCGTTTTTTTCCTACACTAAAGCATATTCTCTAGATTAATATTTTCATTTTTCTCTGATACCTTTTTTTATGATTTTGAAACAATGTTGATAAGAATAAAATTGAAATGACATCAGTCATTTAAATATTTTTTTGTTTCATTGTTAATAAACTTTTTTGAAAAACAAAAAAGCTAAAAAGGAAGAAGAAAACTAAAAAGAAAAAAAAAGAATTAAAAGCACTTGGAAAAAGTTTACTAAGTATATTTTTCTAGTCATACGCAATTTTACTTAAATCATCAAAAAAAATAACTTAATTATAAGTATAACTTATGCTTAGCAATTTTTAAATTTTAAACAAAAAAATGATTTCAAAGAATTTTCTTTTTATTCAAGAATTTTTCAACTATAATTTTAAAACAAGTTTTCATAGGCAAATTAAAATTACAATATTGTATACTATTTATACAACATTAGACTAGCTAGAATTTTACCATTTTACTTAACATTGATATTTAAAATTTAAGTATAATGGATAATAGAAAAATGTTTTTCGGTGGTTTTCTTTTTATGTTTTTAATTAAATAGCAAATACTTACAATAACTTACAGTTATTTCAACGTCACAGGAGTTTAAAGCTTGAAATTTATTTTACCCGCCGTTCATGAAATAAGTATGTAACAAATTTTAAAAATAACAAACAGTAAAAGAAAGTATTTTTATATGTTTTCAATTAGGTAGCATAAAAATAAAACACAAGTTCTATTTTTTGTAAGTCGTTATTAAAAAACTTTTCAAGTCTAATTAAAGTGCATTTAATATTCAGTTTTTTGATTTGTTTATTATAATTTTACAACAATCGTTTTTCGACAAGTATATTGCAGCAAAAAAAATCTTTCACCACGACTGAGTGGTAAGAAATAGTTTGCATTCGCTTCGTGATACTATAAATATAAACTGTCTAAAATATAACCTATAAAAGCAGATAATAAATCATTTACTAAACCCCTATAAGTACAGAAAATACTGTGTTATATTATATATAAAATATTTTATCGGCATCTAAATGTTATTTGTTTTCTATATGTATGTTTTAGCTAAATTAAAAATTGTGTGTTATATACTTTTGCTTGACGAGCCGAGTTGTGCTTATAAGGTAAAGTTTTCAATTAAATCTTCTAAACTACTATTTGATTTTCATAAACGGTCACAGGATATATTTTTCTAAAACTTGAATTTAGAATTGCGTGGGTAACTCACTGCGTAAAAAATGCATTTTTATAATATGGATTTTTGTTTATGTGTTGTCCACTGGGTTTCAGTCAACTCAAAATATTTTAGATACCGTGATTAAGATACTTACAATATCAGCACCGAGCCGTTTTTAAATATAAATCCATTATAACATTAGATACCGTATCATAAAGAAACTTTTAATATTTATTTTGATGAAATGGTATGTTAAAATGTTATTTATCCCTTTGAATCTAATAAATCTGTTTTAATAATACTTTTTAGGCACAAAAATATTTAATGAAATAACTTTATTTAAAATCGACCGGATTAACGTTACAATGATTATGTAGGATACAATAGATAAATAAAAAAAAGATTTTTTTAAAGACTTCATCATTTTTAACGAAAAGAAAAAAACTGTTTTAAAACGACTTAAACCTAAATTAATTATTAATCAGATTTTTTTTAACATTGCTTCTTAAGCTATAATAACATAAAGAATGCATCAGGGCTGCTGGATTTCGATGAGTATTTAGTCACATAAAACAAGAGCTTGATATTTTAGTAAAAACGAAAAACTTTTTTTTTTAATATTTAGTGTTCAGCTGGCATATCAACATTGGTATTCTAACAATTCTGCTTCACATACAAAATGTCATATTTTATGCAAGGATTACTTTACCTTATACTAATATGAGAAATAAAGCTATATAAATTTAACAACTTATATAAATTTAATTTTGTCAAAAGTCTATATGTTATTAAATAACTTATCTATTTGATTAGTGTTTATAGAAAATTATAAAGCTTTATAAACAAGTTTTAAATTTTGTTGATTATTTACTTGGTTTTTAGTAAACGCATAATAAAGTTAGTAAACTTATTTAAATTTTTTAAATGCAAAGCAAAATTATAAAAATCTTCTTTGCTGAAAAAATAGAAAAAGTTAAGTATTAGTTATTATTTATCTTTTACAAATGCTTTAAAATATAATAGTTGATTAATTAAAAGCAAATCTAAATTAATTAAATTATAAAAAAATATTTTATTCAATAATAAAATGAACTTAATATCTTAAAATTCAGAGACTGAGTAACATCAGACTATTTAAGACTTTTATAATTAAGTTTGGACTTACGTTAAACAATCTAATCGAAGCTAATATTCTAGGGAAATATTTCAATTTTATATAATCAGCCAGTAACTTACATTTGAAAACTTTGAAAAGTAAAGTAATTATTTTAAAAAGAAACTTTGTTACGAAAAGCGATTAAAACAAACATTAAACGACAAAAACGATTTAAATTATTTTAAATATTTTTCAAAAGAAACTGCAACATGACCTTCTCTTAGATATTTGGAAGGTGTTTTTACAGTTGATTGCCATTTATTTTCAGTGACATCATAAACTGGGACAGCTAAATCACCGTCAAGACGCCAGGAACCAAAAACATAGATTCTGTTACCATCTGTGTGTAAGTAAGGTCTATGAAGTGTATCTTTAATGCGAAATGGGGCAATTAAAGTGAACTTTTTTGTCATACAATCGTAAACTTCATGTTTATCACATGCACCGCTAATAACAAACAGTTTGTTACCACGTGCGAGTAAACCTGGGTATTTTCGACCGATGTTTAAGTTCGGTAAAAGTGACCACTTGTCAAGGTAGTCATCATAACTTTCAACTAATTTTAAGTAGTTTTGGCGATTTTCGGTAAACGTAATACCCCCTATAATAACACATTGTCCATTAAAAACTGTGCATGATGACTTATATTTTACTGAATTGATTTTACTCGAAATTTTCTTCCAATTGTTTTTATCTGGGTCGTATACAAAGTTGTTATCCCAATGATGTAAACCACCGAAAACATATATTTTACCGACAAATGCACAAGTACAAAAAACATTTATATGCCTTTTTTTAGGGAGAATTTCCAAACGGTTCCATTGATCCGTCCTTCGGCAATAAACCTGAAAAGACCCATCTTTTTCACCTTGATCACCAATAAAACAATATATTTTTGTGCCTATTAAAGTACAAACAAACTTTTCAGGCATTTGCATTAGCATGTTGTTTGTTGATTTAATTTCATCTATTGTGTTTCTATCAGTTATGTGAGAGAGAACTAATGGTTCAAAAGTATCGTTTTTGAAACTTAATTCACTACCAAAAAATAAAATTTCATTTTTGTCAAAATTTATCCGACTATTACAACGGTTCTCAAACCAAAACTTTTTTACGTTTTGAAACTTATTTCTTTTTGCTTTCAAAGCTTTATTAATTATATTTTTACACAGCGTACTATTACTACACAGAGGATGTTCTTTTACGACATTTTTAAGTATTTCTTCTGTCAGCAAAGGTAACCGAACTAAACTTAAAAGTTTGTCAGTGTAACATTTACGTTCAAATTTTTTGTAGCCCACCCAACTTACTATTACGTTAAACATTTCCAACTCTGAGTCAATTTTTAAGTTAGAGGAAGAAACTAAAGTGGATATATCCGTAAAACTCAACTCCAATAAAACATCAGGCTGATAGTTTGTTAGAAAACAATTTAAGCACAAGCTTAGCAAGAATTCTTCCAGGTCTTTTAAATAGAAAACTTTAGAAAGATGTAAATAAAAACACCAGTTTTTAATAGTCACCTCTTCAACTATAAAATTACAAAGGTACATTTTTAAACTAGAGTTTTTAAGTAGTCTTTCAGCTTCAAGTATAGAGATTAAATTCTTTTTATTTACTTCGGTTTGACCTGAAAAATTTAAATATATTTCATAAGCTGAAATTACTGATAAAATTTGAAACTAATAACAGGCTGACTTATTTAATTATTTTATTTGTTTATATTTTTTCAAGAAAAACTTATTTACAATTTAAAGTATTTTTGTGGTTGTTAAACGTAATTTAATTATTCTCTTTTACATTTTGGGTATAAAAACCCATAAATTTAGTCATTCTGTCAGACTGATTAAATCAGTTAGCACTGTTACAGAGTGTATAATTAAAAGCTACAATACAATAATCTTTACTTAACATGCAAAATAAATTGTTTGGATTTTGATATTTTATGAAAAGACAAAATAAAACAGATTAAAAAGAGGACAACTTACAAGCAATGAATTTAAAAAATACATTAAAATTAACAACAAAATTTTCTAGAACTTATAATTTAGACTTAAAAAATAAAATAAATAAAATAATCAGAATTTCAATAGATTTATCATACAAATATACTACATAAAGTATACTCAAAAGTGCCAACATACGAAAAATTAATGTTAATTAATGTTAAAAATTAATGCTTTCGGACAGCATGAAACCGGCCCAAGGTGATGAACCGGAGCCGCAGTGAGGACGCAGATATCGACATGTCTATTTGCCTGTTGAAGAATAAAAACAACAAAGCACAAGTGATAACATGTCAAAATTTTGTTTTCAATAAAAAAATGCATCACTTATAATAAACTGGTTTGGTTATGTTTTCTTAATTGAAATAGTCAGTTTGCAACTTATTGTAAGCAATTATTAATAAGAAAACTTGTAGTTTTAAATTATGAAATTTAAGATATTTAATTTGAAAATGCTAACAAGCTTTAGTATTTATTATTTGAATTTTTTCATAGTGAAAATAACAATTTCAAAAATAATCAAATTTTCAAAAATTTTAATAAAATTAGTTAAAAAAATCAATATAGATACTAATAATCTCATACATAATAAAATATTGATAAAACTAAAATTTATATTAGAGACTTGTTAGTAGTATAAAAGCACATGTTGTTATAAAGTTTGTTATAGGAAGGAATATGTATATGTAATAAAAATTTATATTCAGTGTTGTTTTCAAATAAAACTTGTTGTTTGTATAGCTTTGTTATATTTAAAACAGCTAACAATGCAAATGAACCATATTTGTTACATCTTAAACTTCACAGCTGTTTAACTGAAAATAAAACTGTGTTTGCTGTAAAGTATATATAATATATAGTTACTTAAATAAAAAACCCAACATCTAAGTTTGAAAAAAGTAAAAACTTTCACATTTATACTTTATAAATAAACTCATTGTTATTGTAAGTGCGTACTTTACGCAAATGCGTACCTCTTAGTGTCCTTATCGATGTGTATAGTGCATGTGGTAAACATGATGATATAAAGAGTATTACATACAAGTTAAGCAATATTGCAAACAAGTGATTTTATAAAAGAGAGAAAAAGTTTGACTCTCTTGAGGTAGCCTAATTTTTAGACACGAACATTTGAGCATCATACGCGTATGCTTAATGTTACACTATTAAGGAAGGCACTTGTAGTGTGCCAGAAAGCGAGCTGACGACTTAGTCAGCTTAGGGATTTTACAATGTAAAGTTGTAATGAATAAATCCCTAGAGGTCTAAGCGGGTAGACGTCGTCAAGGCGAGTTAACTATTAGTGTTTTGCAGGCATATAGCTTGAGTTGACGTGGCCGTCGACTCAAGCTGGAGTTGAAAGACCGCAGCTGGGCGGTTAGAAGTCGTATAGCAGACCTCATTGAATAAGTAGCTAGGGAAGGTAAAGCGAGAGGAATGGCAGGTACCGTCCGAAGAAAGCCATGTAAAAGCCGGGCTCTCGCAAGAAGTAAAGGTAAAGCGAGAGGAATGGCAGAAACCGTCCGAAGAAAGCCATGTAAAAGCCGCGCTCTCGCAAGAAGTAGCAGTGAGTAAACGAGCTCTGATATGATTCAGCCCAAGTAAAAGAACGAGTGCGAAATGAAGTGATTAAAGCATATCTAGAGGTAAAGGTTTGGCCGGGGCGACTGAAGCAGAGAAGGCGAGGTACTAGAAATGGCGAATGGTAAAGCACACAAAATGTAACAAGTAAAAAAGCGACTGAATCACACGGTCGCTTTACTGATCAGAGCTCATGTACAGCGAAGAGTTTTGCGAACGAAGCAGAAGCTTTGAGAAAAAAATTTCAGCAAAAGGGGAGGGCTAGTTTTTTCGAAAATTAGTTGAAAATGAATTTTATAAGTGTGAGAGAGTTTGATAGAAAAGATTGAAAAAAAATGGGAAAATTTTGGAGCAAAAAAAGGCCCCGAAGCCGCCGCGGCGGCTTCGGGGCCTTTTTTTGCTCCAAAATTTTCCCATTTTTTTTCAATTTATTTTTTCCAATGGCGTTCGTCGAAAGACGTTCGCCTTTTTTTTTACCAATTTTTTTCAGGCTTTAACATTATATTTCAAGGGCGTTTGTCGAAAGACAAACGTCCTTTTTTTTTGCCAATATTTTTTGGCTTGCCCAAGAGAGTCTCCCTTATTAAATGACTGTTTTTTATTTAAGTTATATCCTAGATTTTGAGCGGTTGCGCCGAAAGTTGAGCATAGTTTTTTTGCCCAAATTTTGTTTGACAAAATTATCAATAGCCTTATTAGTATAATGTTGTTTATTTTTGATACTTATGATAAATCAGATTTTTATTCGTATAAGATACAATCAAAAGAAAGATGGTAGTGAGGTTGGATTACTTTGATACATATAAAATGAAAATTTTACATGTTTCAAAACCTACTTTCATCTTTGGTTTTTTGATTTATTAACCTGATATGTTAAGTTACAATACTAGACTTATTTTAATATGTTGAATGGGTTTATTATGTGGAATTTTTTTTTTTTTAATTTTTTTCTTAAGCTTAAAGATTAAGTAATAGTTATTTTTGTAAGAAAAATTTATAGTTTTATTAATTTCACCTATATGTGAGTTTTTGTTACAAAACGCTTAATTTAATCAAAACAGATAATTGTAATAGAAAATTTTTAAGCTTAGGCAAGCATTATGGTTTTTAAAAAGTGAACAAAACTGGACACCAAGTAAAACAAAAATCAAACTTTCAACCAAAGACTATTTTATTAATGACATGGACCAAAGGTATCTTTTTATTTAGTATATTTTACATAATATAATCTATTATCTGAACAGTTTTTAATAGTGACTAGTCATTAAACGTAATTAAGTTATGTTATAGGCAGTTAAAATATTTTCTTATTCTTTTACAAAACGTGTAAAATAATTGTTTGCTTTTACAACATAAGTATGTGGTTACTTAGAAAATTAATAATGTATTAAATTTACAACTAGCTTGTAATAAGTTTAAATATTTAAATGCTAAAACGTTTTTAATGTATATTGGAAGAATACTTAAATATTATTAAAGCTTTTAAACATTTTAATTTATAATCATCATTTTAGTCCCTAATTTAAGTTTTATATGAGTATATGCAGTACTCTGCTAAAAAACATGTTAAACCTTACTTTTCCAGTTTAACATATACTTTTTTGAATAGCAAGTAATTCAAGTTGTACTAAGAGCTAAAAAAATTAACCAACTTCTTATACATTATCTTTCTTTTATTTTGTTATTACAAACCGATAGTAGGCTAGATCATTGTATTTTTATTAATACTAAAACAAATTTAAACGCTTCTATTTTATCATTACGGTTTTAATTTAAAGTCTTTTAATGTTTTAGTTGAAATACTTTACTTATTTTTAATAAATAGAGTTTTTTCAGTGTAAACTGTTACGAGTTATAGTTAGTTGTTAAAGTTAGTGGACATGATTTTAAGAAACATCCTTAATTTAAATTTAAGTCCACTGTTTAAAAACTTCTGGCACAGTTGTTACTACAAAACAAAATTTTTCATTAAAATAGAATCTTATAGCAGAAAGTTGGTAAGCTTAGGCAAGCATTAAAATTTTAACTAGAAAGAAGAAGGTAAACACTTTGTACACATATTTAACTTCAAACCAAAAGCAGTAAATTTTAATTGAAAAGCGTGAACAAAATATTTATTGTGTTTACATAAGGTCGTTGAATTTCTCAATAGTTTTAATAATGTTAAGAAGAGTGACCAGTAATTTTATTTTATTTATTATGTAAAAGTAAAATTACCTTCATGTTGTGTATTATAACATATACATTGATTGTTTGCTGTAGCAGAAGCGTTTAACATACTATTTGGTTGTTTAGAATACAAAATTATTGTTAACAATTTAGAATACAGTTAAAGAAAAAACTAAGTTACAGAAGTGAAAAAAAAACTGATAATGTTATAAAATCCACAACAAGAGTAGTTACACGTTTATAAAATTTAATATAGAAGAATCCTACCCAAGTAACTCGAAAAAGCTGTTACTAAAAAATCTATCGAATTTGAAAAGAAATATATGAAAATAACAAACGCAGACATAGATACTATACTACACTCATGCAAGGCAGTTCTCAGACATGTCAACAAAGTTTGGACAAAAAGAATGCAAAAGAAGACCTATTTGACGTTCCGATGGGAAGCTACCATGGCGCTGAAGTTTGCAACTTAATCGTTTCGTTCCTGTTGAATAACTCAAACTAATTTTTATCTAAAGATAACTTCGAGTTGTACCGCGATGATGGACTTTTGATAATTAAAAAGCGATAAAAAGAATCATAAAAAAAAGATGTTAGAGCGGGTTACTCTGAACAAAATTTAAAAATATAATCGAATTGGACAGCAGTAAGATAGACTTCCTGGACGTATTACTTGATCTAGAGAATGATATATCATCCCCACAGAAAACCCAACGCTAAAGAAAAAAACATAAATAAAAACTCTAACCATTCACCAAGCGTCAAAAGAGAACTACATAATATGATACAAAATATATTATCTGCTTCATCAAAAAACAATACTATGTCCAATAATTACAAGGAATCATACGAGAAGGCGTTAAAAACAGTGGCTTTAATAAAATCTTAGAATACTCATATCAAAATTACGATACGGCCGGTAGAAAAAGAAGAAAAAAGCAAATGTTATACTACAACCCCCCTTTTAGCGCAACATTAAAGACCAAAATATGAAAATCTTCTTAATTTAGTAGATAAGTTTATACCTAAAAACGGATAAATAAAATTCTCAACAGAAAGACAATCAAAATAAGTTATTCACGTATGCCCATTAACAATCCGAAATCACCGAATCGAATCTCAAAATCATAGAGGAAAGTAAAAAAAGCAGAAGAAAAATGAAACAACTTACAATTGTAGAATTATAACCTCATGCCCAGTGGAAGGTAAATGCCTTTCCAGACGTGTCATATACAAAGCTACTGTCTCATATAATAACAAAGAACAGCATTATATTGGATCCACTGCAAGAAACTTTAAAACAAGATACAATGAAAATATGCTGCAGAAATTAAATTCTGAAAGAATCCACAAAATTCAGCTCATTTATTCAGGCCGCTAATTTCAAAGATGATATGATTAAGAACAATGTTAAATGGAAGATAATGCATGACTTCAAAGATGATATGATTAAGAACAATGTTAAATGGAAGATAATGCATGACTTCAAAGATGATATGATTAAGAACAATGTTAAATGGAAGATAATGCATGACTTCAAAGATGATATGATTAAGAACAATGTTAAATGGAAGATAATGCATAAAATTGATCAACGCAAACCGAGCAGAACATGCTTTCTGTGTAATATTGAAATATTTAAAATAGCATTCGGTGACAAAAAAACCTTTTCTCAACTCCAGGACTGAGCAAACTGGTAGATGTAGACACTTCGCTAAATTTTATTTAATATCATAACATTTCATAACATTTTCATGTCCGTAATTGCATATTTTACCATTTACTAAGTTTGTTGCATTTGTGCTTGTATTTATATCGTATTTGTACTTCATATTTTTATTTCATTGTATGCTATATCCAATAAGTTTTTTGTATTATAATTTAACCCTCATAATAACTCGAATGAAAGCTCTATAATAATTGTTCAATTCGTCATTAAGCACTTTTGAATTTTTGTTAAGTTAACAGACTTTTTTAATTAAATCAGTTTTAACGAGAATCTAAATAGTACTAATTTTTAGCACTTAATAATAGTATATATAGCTTTGTCAGTCTTACTTAAAGAGGTTTTAGTTCGTGATCATTGCATTACACATTAAACATTGTGTAGAACAAAAACTTAAAATTTTAAATTGTTTAATTAATGTTGTTTAGAATATAAATATTGTGCAACTTTTAAATAAAAGTTAAGATAAACTATCATCTTTTAAAGATCAAGTTAAATGTTAATAATATAATTTTAATAACAAATAGCTTTTAGCATTTTCTATTTCCGTTTATAACAATTACTGCAGTTTATAAGTTTACTTCAACACTATTTTTGTTCTTAACTTTAACATTTTATTTTTTAAAAGGCAAGTACTTTAAGTTTCACTAGTAACTATACTATTTTGATAACTTTCTAAATATAATATATCTTTTACTCATTGAGATGTTACAAACTCGATAGTAAGCTTGATTATTGTATTTGTTTTAATTTCAAAGTAAATAGTAAAACAAACTCACTACAAAATACTATTTTTAACAACATCATCAAAACTAAAAGTTACCATAAGCTTTGTGTTTTAAAAAATTAGTTACTTGAAATTTGTGCTACAATAAAGAAGCTTAACACTGTAAAGCTAATTTTAATATTAATGTTACTGTGTTTTTAAACAATTGATGACATAATTAAATATATTTAAGCTGAGTATTTTTGATTTATAAAAGTACAAAACACCGATGAAATAAAAAGCCAGTACAGAGTTTAACAACTAAAAAGGTAGTATTCGAAATTAAATAAATATTCAGTTGTGTATATGTATGTAAACAGTAATTTAAACTTTTAATTTTTTCTACTAGAACGAAACGACATGTAATAAAAACTCCACAAGTTTATTTTTTGAACTGTAAGGACCTTTTAAAGCTACTGTTAATTCATAGTTTTGCCTTAGAATAATATGACTGCAGTTTTTAATTTTTATTGAGTATTAAGCAATCAAGTTAAAGAAGTATCATCAGATTTGCACCTGACGCCACTTGAAGCTAATTAATAGATAGCTCACTTATTTTTAATGTATAAATAAGTATTTAATCAAACTTCGTTTGCAGAGCGACAGTTCCAATATCGGATAAAATTAAGCACTACTTTAAAATAAAAGAAATTAAATGCTAATAATAAATCAATTTATAAGTGCTTTATCATAGTATATTTTATCACATTTTTATTTTTATAATGTTTTATTTAAGTGTGGACCGCGACAACGTTTTTTTTTAAGTGCACTGCGACTTCTGGTTTAGGCTACCATTGTGGTCCGGTCCTGCTTCATTCCAAATAATTTAATGACGTAATAATGGTAAAAAACTTAAATTTAAAATGTGTACCTTTTGACTTGTATTTTACTGAATTATGTTGAAATGTATTCTGAAATATTAAATACAACTTATTTTATCAACTAACTTATAAACTAAAACAAACAACGTTCACCTATTAAGTAAGAAACACTAGGAACAAATTTGCAGTATCTCTTGTTTACTTCGCTTCTGGTTCTTGAGTCTTTTTGCGTCTACTTGGTCCTTCTTCATAGTAACCTATGAAATAACACGTTTTAAATATTAATAAAATTATTTTTAACTTCATAAAACTGTTTCTATGTTAATTGTATGCACACCTCTTATAACCGTTGAAAAGAACGTAACTCTTGGTAAAAAAGTAGTTTGATTTATAACATATATATTTACAAAAACTTCACTTATTGTTATTTTTTATAACTTGAAAATATTTATTTATTTGTTGTACTATTATTAGCTCATTTGCGTATCTTTAAAACTTATAAAATATTTTTTGTTTTCGCGGTACAACGATAACTCTAAAACAAAACTTAAACTAAATCATGCGAAAGTATTAAGAAATTAAGTTTTTCAATGTAATTGGTTAAGTGCTTTCAAATGTACATAGTTTTGTAGCTTTTAGTTAAACATGTTCAAGCTTCTTTTTGACCTATAAAGTATTCTGTTAAAAGCATCAACAAAACAGAACTTTTATATTAACCCAGGTGTATTTAAGCTTCTTAGTGTAACTGACACATTATAAAATAATGGAATCAAGATATTTGGCATCTTAAACACAAAAGCGGTATACGACTCAAACACCATCTCAAGAATATGTCTCTTAAACAAACTTTAACTTACAAGAAACATTTGTTCGACTTTAGTCATTTTGAAAATATCTAGTTATAATTATCTAGTACCTTTTTTAATGAGCACCTAAACGCAGTGTTATGTGTTAAAAGTTATTTTTACTAGGCACAAAAAATTGCACACCGGTTCGGTATATATATTTATAATAAAATAATTCAACTTATCAATACCATAATATTCAATTCAGTTAATAACTTAATTTCAACATAGATTAGTGTTAATTAAAAGTTTTTTTTGTTAGAATAGCAAGTACAGTCACCTCTCGCGAATCTACGCACGTTGTGTCCACAGCGAAAGTGCGTAACCAAACGATATATAGCGAAAATACCTAATAAATTGGCTGTTTTCCTATAATGAATTTGATTAAATACATTTCAAGGACTTTCCCTTTTTTTTGTTTACAATAACTTTTTTTGTTAGAGTTGTACATATATGCGATTAGTTTTTTATTAGAAATTGTTTATACGTATACAAAGTTTTTTTTTTACTTTGTTCTTCGGCCACCTTAGTTTAAATTTGTCCTACATAGTATTTATAAAAAATATTACTTTGTTCAATTCATCATTAGAATTTAGCAAAAAATTAGAAAAATATTGTGTTAAAATGCGACTTTATGTCATAAATATTCTGAGAAATTGAACAGTTGTTGAAATTTGATTTAAAGGTAACCATGGGGACTAAGACACTTAAAATAGTAAGAAAGCCACATAATTCAATAGGTTCCTTAAATAGACACATTTTTTAAAAGCAATCAGTTTTATTAAAAGTTTACTAAATATAAAATAATAAAGATTTAAGTTAGCATTAAATTTTAAAAGATTATATGTATATTGTAAACTGAATACATACAATAAATTTACAAGATTAGATATATACTAAGTTATATTTTTTTGTATTTTTGAAAGCAGTCAAGTTTCTAGGGACTGAAATAAGTTTAAAAAAGACAAATATAAGACATTAGTTTATAGTTTTGCCTTGTTTAGTAGCCCCGATCCTGTAGCCTACCTAAATCTAAATTTTAGGTACAAACAATTTAACTAATTGGATAGAACCTCATTGAATTGGTTAATATCAAGCCTAGATAAAGACCTCTACCAACTTAAAACATGGGAAGAGCGCATAGCTAGATAAATATGATACAAAAAGGACGTGACCTGATTTACTTAGCAGATTGTGCAGAGTATCAATGAGGTGGAGTTAGGCGCCTCGAAGTAATTGAGTGAGACCACAAAAATTTCACCAAGATTATAACAGCCTGTAACGAAGTTATAGATTCAACCTTAAAATTGAGTTGTTAAGAGCAGAGATTAGCAAAATACAAAGTAGGCGCGATGTATTCGAGAAAACACAGTACGAGAAAAGAGTATGGTTTGATTATCAAGGGCTTAGCAATAGAAAGTACCAAAACGTTTTAAAAGAAAAACTTTTAGAGGGCTAAAAACTACAAAACGAGCCTTGAAATTTCTCCCTTCATTGGGTCTTATCCGAACAATTTCGAACATTGAAACCGTGTTTAACAAGGCTCGAAAACTCTGTAGGTTTAAATATACCGACGAACTTACCCATAGAGAAAGTAACAAATTCGTCTTATTTTCTAGTATACTACCTTTAAAATATATGTCAAGTTGTTTTAGTTCGGCTAAAGTTAAACGAAGAAAATTCATTAACTTAAATTTGTTTTTACGTAACACACATACGAAAATTCGCGAAAAACTCAGGCGACCAGTCCCACAAGCGCAAACAGAAAACCTCTCAAGAGAGGATTTTGAAAAGCAACAAAACAATTTTGCTAGGAAAATTCGCAAAACATAGGTAAAGAATACGCGAATTCGAAGCAAAATGAGCCGCTAAGACCGCCAAACCCAAGCCTGATTTGGCCTGATGCGCACGAACCCTGTAGTAACACACTAAGCTACTTTTGAAAGTTAAATTGAGAATTATAGTTATATACTGACAACAACTACGATATTTTAAGTAGAATTTTAATAAAGCGTTCTTTTAACTACTGATAAATACTCAAACACTTCAATAATGCAAACAAAACTTCAACTAACAAAAAATACACTGTTGACTACGAATTTGACCATTGAGTTCCTTAACAGTTTCAACGAGCAGGATTGTGCTCCTGGTAAGCTCCAATTTGAGTTCCATTTCAGCCTTATTCATCCATCTGCCTTCCATGTCACCGTACTGCTGCATAGTGTGCAAGAACACTTCTCTGTACAAACATATTCATTTGTTTAATACATAATTTGAATCAACCTACTATTGTACATTTTTATAAGTAAATAAGCCTAAAACGCTTATCTAATTTCTACTACGTCTTGACAAATTAGTTTATCTTTAGTTTTAAGAAGCAGTTTGAAAACTACAACCAATTTTACCAGATTTTATTCTCAAGTAAAAACTATAATAAAAGTTTTAGTTATAATTCAAAATTCAAAACTCTACAAAGTAGTAAAATATCAAAGTAAATTAAAAGATACAGTAAGTTCAAAGAACCTTAAGAATAATTTTTAATACTTAACTCATGAAGAAAAGAATATTTTGCAAACCATTAAACAATCTAATTCTTTTTTCTTATCAAAACCACGATTTAAAGCAATAATTAAAACGATACTGAAGAGAAAGTTCGTGCTTATTAGACAAAACTAATATTCTTGTTTTATTTAAAAAATTCATCTACTCACGTCTCTACTGATAAGCTGTCTGGCTGCCTGTGACGTAACAATAGTGGTTGTGGATGATCTGACCGGTGTTTTCCAGCCTCTTGCGCTGACAACTCTCTACCTTCTCACCGCACAGCTCGCCGAAAACTTTCCGCGCCTGCATCTTTGCCGGCTCCCAGCGGATCTCGTCGGGGATTTCCCATTTCTAAAGACATTTTTCTCTCACGTCCAACTGCCGCGTCTCCTTCAAGATCCTGTGCGACAAAATAAGAAAGATTTTTTTATATCTAATTTTAGGATTTGATTTTTACTTTGCACAACTAAAACACAATAAATTAAAAGATAATTGACCTGAAACTTTCAAATGTTTTTTAAAATAAACCTATAATTCAAAATTTAATTACAGCTTTTTTTTTAAGTATCATCTGACGTTAAATTAAACAATAAATTATAAACTTAAAAATCTAAAAAAAACTACAATAAAAATATTAATAGAACAATATGCGTGGAGTTTTGACAAAGCTTTGCATTGTTCATCAGCAATTCTGTAGAAAGCTGTGGTATTTACTTGAACTTTTCAAATTTAAATATATTTACTCTTTATATTACACCAAAAACATTAATTTACATAAATGTAAATACATAAAACATTTATAAATGAAGACAAACTGAAAAAGCGTATAAAAAGATACTTTTCTGTAGTTTTTAATGAAAGTTTAAATAATCTAATCATAGTAACTTTTTATGAAATAAAATGTTATAACAGTTATTGAATAGAATTTGTTTTAGTGTTTAAAATATAAAACTTTTTAAACAAATATTGATTTTTTTTAAATGTATACGAAAGCATTGTAACCGCTTATATTTTCTCACAAAGTAAAACTATAAGCAGTAAACGAATTTAGTTTGGCAAATGTTTTGACAAAAAAAGAGGCTAAAAGTTTTGAAGTGCTCTTAAATAAGATTAGGATATAGTTGGCGTAAGTTATTTAACAATATTTACCTAAATATTTACTAAAATTCACATGTATTTGACGGCTATTCAACGGCCTAAGGCTGATAAACTCATGAATATACACAAATTTGTGCAATTTTACTGCAAACTTTAAAATGCAAAAAGCTATAAAGCTACTGGATAAGCTTTATTTATAGCTTAATTATGATAAAAACCTACTTTATATTGAGATATAATATTGAATATTTCAATTAAACGTGCCAAGCATAATTCAAAACGTTTTTTCTATCATTTCAACAAAATAAAATCATTTAGATCTTAATATCATTCAGAACATATTTTGTTAAATTTATTAAGAATTATCAGTTTGACTACAATAATAAATAAGTAAGATTATTGCAATACCTGCCAGAACTTTCTTTGAAAATAGCTGGACATACAAAAATTCGCGAAAAACTCAGGCGACCAGTACCACAAGCGCAAACAGAAAACCTCTCAAGAGAGGAATTTGAAAAGCAACAAAATAATTTTGCTAGGAAAACTCGCAAAACATAGGTAAAGAATACGCGAGTTCGAAGCAAAATGAGCAACATATTTAACTTAAATAACTTCTTTATTAAACGTAATTTAATTATTCTCTTTTACATTTTGGGTATAAAAACCCATAAATTTAGTCATTCTGTCAGACTGATTAAATCAGTTAGCACTGTTACAGAGTGTATAATTAAAAGCTACAATACAATAATCTTTACTTAACATGCAAAATAAATTGTTTGGATTTTGATATTTTATGAAAAGACAAAATAAAACAGACTAAAAATAGGACAACTTACAAGCAATGAATTTAAAAAATACATTAAATTTAACAACAAAATTTACTAGAACTTACAATTTAGACTTAAAAAATAAAATAAATAAAATAATCAGAATTTCAATAGATTTATCATACAAATATACTACAGAAAGTATACTCAAAAGTGCCAACATACGAAAAATTAATATTTTTTCTAAAATATTTAATTTAAAGTAAAAAAAAAAACAAGTTATAAAAAATTAAATAAAACAATTAAATGTTTTTCAAAGTTTTTTTTTACTATATTTAATGATTCTCTTTTTTAAACTAAAATAAACATTTCTCAAAGGATATTTATTAAAAAAAACCCTATGTGTTAACACTTTTGCTTTAAATATAAATAAACTTTCTTTAAAATAAAAACTAATGCTCTAACAATAACACTAATAAACATATTAAAGCTAAAATTAAACAAATTGAAAAAAAATGAAAAATTGACTTGTTCTGCAAAAAAATATTTTGATAGATATCTTTCACCAAGTACACTCTAACAGCTTTTCAAATTTAAGTATGAAATGTCTAATAGGCAATCAAAAATTTTCCTAGCCAGAATTCATTTAAGTTGAATTAAACAAACATTCTTACATTTCATTATTTTATTCGGTACCTAAGTATAAGCCAATGTTTAATTGAAAACTGTACATCACACTAGAACTTAAACATTTAATCAATTGTATTATTATTGTTATTAAACTTATCTTTAGATAATTAGGTTATTTTAAATATATTTCAGCATAGTTTTAGTTATTTGTATTAAATTAATTATTTTTACTTTATTCAGGAAAGCCATTTTACCTTAAACAGCTTAGAATTTGATAGGCTAGGCAAAATAATAAAATTTGATACCATTTCGAAAAACCTTCACTTTTATTTAAATAAAAGACATCAGGAAAATACTCTTTTCTTATCAGCAATAAATATTATGCACGAGGGAATAAAATTGCACAAAGACGGTTTTTCTTTGCACGAATTAAAATTTTGCGCGAGAGTAAAAAAAACAGAAAAAAAAAAACACTGAAAATAAAATAATAAAAACTTAGTAAAAAATAAATAGTTACTGACCGAGGAAAAGGGTTAGGGGTAATGGTGGTAGTAAAAAAAAAACAGAATTGATTTAAAATTAAAAAAAATAGTTTACTGACCGAGGGTAAGGATTAGAGGTAAAAATGATAGTAAAATTTAAAATTCTAAACTAAAAAAAAATCAAAAATACATTATTATAGAAATTTAAAAAAAAACTGAGCAAAAATGTCTCCGCGCAAAATTGTATGCTAGTGCAAAAGTGTTTTCGTGCAAAAGTTACCCTTCGTGCAAAATTATCTTCGTGCAACTTTGTCCCCTCGTGCGAATTAGACATCTACCCGGTTTAAGCACAGCAAATTTTTCTCACTATTCTTTTTTCATACTGACAACATGTTTAAACTTTAAAAATTGCATCTTGGATAAAAAAAACTATATTGCATTATTCAAAAGTATCAAAAAGTATCTCAACATAAAAAAAAAATTTCAATAACATTTTAATCTGATGGATCTTAAATAAAAACTAAATTTATCAACCTGTTAGGCAAAAAGAATACTTAGGTTTTTCATACTTTGACTTTCTTCAAGAAAACAATTATTAGTTTTATACTTAAATCACACTTTTTGAGAAATTTTATAAAAGATAAAATAGTTTGTCACAGAATAATTCATAAAAGTCTTTTATCACTTAGCAGTTTATCCTCTTAACTATTAATGATAATATTTATACTGCACTACAAATGATGTTCAAAAGTATATTCTAAAATTTATTTAAATGTTACAATTTTCAATAAACTGTTTCATTATATTGAAGTTAAAGTTCATTTTTAGTATATACGAACAGGTATTAACATTACACTTAATGGGTTCCTGAAAGGACTTCTAAAAACGCACATCAGTTTTAGTCTATATAGACACAATCTCAAAGAAACAACAAGTACATGATCAAGTTCATCATAATTTACAAAATAAACATTTAGTTTTTTATATACAGAATTTGTATAAACAAGGATAAGTTACTAGAGTATCTAAAAGCAGAATCAACAATTTGCCTAACATAAGTTCTAAAAATACAATTTAAATAGTTAAAATTATGAAACAAATTGAAATCCGGCCGGAACCGGACCCGGATATTTTTTTATCCGGCCGGATCTGGAACCGGATTCTTAATACTCTGAGTTATTAGTAATGTAAGTAGTATAAAAACTACTATATACGATAATGCAGTTTTATATAACTAACTACTAACTAAGTTCAATTGTGTGGAGTTTATCTTTTATGTGTTATATCTAGCTATATACTATTGAATTTTGAAAAATTATAGTTATTAAAAAATTTAGACTAAAAAATATTAATGTGCTGCTAAAATAATCAAATAATAAGAAAGTTTATGATATTTTATTAAGGTCCATTTAAAATCAACAGTTGAAATAGTAGCTGATATGTTTGCTAATTTTCTGAACAATATTTACATTTGAGTTTTATTAAAATTAAAAGAATAAAAGAAAAACTTGAAATTTAAAGAACAGTAAAAAAAAAAAAATTGAAAGACCAAAAAAACACTAAAATACCTTTTTTGCTAAACTTCTAAACTTTCCATGATTTTTGGCAATCAGAATATCACCTAATTTTAGCTAATATCAGGGTTGCCACTCTTTGATTCAAAAAAAAAAACTAACCTGAGTGATTATAAACTTTCCTGAGTCAGAATGAGGTTTTGAAAATCAAAAAATAATTACTTTAATCAGTAGAACAGCTAGCCACAAGGTTGAACATTTTAAGTAATGTTTACAATTAAGGCTATAGGGGAGTTAAACATTTTTTTTTACAAATTAATCTTATTAAATAGAATACTATCTTAGCTATCAGATTCTTTTTATAGCTTTACAAAATTCAAAGTAATTTTTGAGATATAAGCGGTCAAAGCCGGAGTATTCCATAGGAACCTTATGGAAGGCGCAAGCTAAAAACCTCAAATCATTATAAAAATATTCCTTACGTAGTTTAAAAGCTTTAGAGTGTTGGAATTTCAACTAATTGAAATTTACAAATATAAGGTCCAAAATTCAAAAAAAAAACACCTTTTGTTGAAAAAAGAAGACTTTTTCTCAAAAAAAAAAAAAGTTCTATTTTTAAATGATTTAAAATTTAGTAAAAGTAAACTGTAAAAATTTGAATGAGATTGCTTAAAAACTGAAGAAGAAAGGTTTTTAATGAAATGGTTATTTTTCGCCTTTTTAGTTTGCACCTTCTATAAGGAAGCTATTGAGCTGGCTGGCTTTGACCCCTTGTATCTCGAAAACTACTTTGAATTTTGTTAAGCTGTAAAAAGTATCTGGTAGCTAAGATTCTATCTATCAAATAAGATCAACGTGTAAAAATCAAGGTGGACCCCCTATAGCCTTACCAATCTAAAATCAATTGAAATCAAGTTCCTATACAAAACTAACTAGAAAATCACAAAATATTGAAAACTTGATCTTCTCAAACTCATTCAAAATCTAAAAGAAAACTAGCCTGAGCTTTTCATAAAGTTTTAAATATAGCCTGAGTTTTTATAAATAATCTAAACTAGCCTGAGGCAGCCTTAGATTTTTAAAAATTCCCAAAAATTTAAAACTAGCAGGGTTGCCACTGTTTAATTAAAAAAAAAACTAGCTAGAGAGAATATAAACTAGCCTGAGTCTAAAATTACTTTAATCTAATAACCAGTAGAACAGCTAGCCATTAGGTTGACAATTTGGTAGTAATGTTTTTAATTTTACAACATAGGTAAAGAGTAGCATTTCTGAAACGTTTGTTTCATAGTTTAAATATAAACAAATGTAAATTAGTTACGTGTACAAAATGAGTCAATCATTGTAGGTGCTTAATTTTCAAACGTATTTTCTGACGAAAATGACTCTTTTTAATTAACATAGGGTTTGTTTTTGAAAAAATATATTTCTGTATGCTCTTTTTTACTACTAGATCCGAATCTGCCGGATCCGGACTTTTTTTTAATTAGAATCTGGCCGGACCAGGATCCGAACTTTTTTATCAAATTAGAATCCAGCCGAAACCGGAACCAGATTTTTTTTTTCTGATATCAAGATCCGGCCGGATCCGGATATCAGAAAAAAATGGCAATATCCGGCCGGACCCGGATAGTGTGTCCGGTACATCACTAATCATAACTAAACACGTTGTATTTATGTACTACCAACGATATAAACTTAATTTTTCTCTGTCTTAAGTCTAACACATGTAAATAAATCTTCTTTTATATAAGCAAATAAAGGAATTTTGTGTATATCAATCTTTTCAACTAAAATATGTTTATTACTTTAAGCATAATTTTAATCAACCTGTTATTTACATCTTTTTGTCAAATAAAAACATGTTCTATAACTTTAAGAGTATGACAAGTTCTAACACAAAAGCAACATCTTTGAATCAACTACTGTAAATAAGTTTTTACAAAATCAAACTTATTTAGTATAAAGATAAAGGGTTTTAGACAAGCTACCCATGTTTTATATACACAATTTGAATCAGGCAGACCCTCTCTTATCTAGAAAACTTTCTAATTAATTACTTGCATCCAAGGTTTTTTGATTAATAAAATAATATTTATTTTTTTTACAAGTTATACTATAGTTAAATCTAAGGAGTATTCATTATATCTTTTGGGATGTTGAAATTCATAGTGAGAACTTCATAAACAATTAGAAATATAAAAATCATGGTAGTCATTAAAACTTCACAGATCTTTACAAGTAAAACATTAAAATTTGTACTTACCTTGTTGTATAGACTTTATTTAATACTTTATTTAATTTTCAGTAGAACTTTCACTTTTCATGACATATTTTCAAACTTTTATAGCAAGTTAATCAGACTTATTTTAACATTCTTTTTTAACATTATTTAACATTTAACATTGTTTTAACATTATATTAACATTATAATACTAATATACAACAGTCAGTTATTTAAAAATTTTAGTTTTACAAAAAAGTTATTTAAAACTGCAAACAAAAGTTTTTAGTAAAATAATTAAATTTTAATCAGGTACAGATGAAACAACCCGTTTTTTTTTTGTGTAACAACTAAAGGAAGTTGAAACCTGATGAAGTAATTGTTCCATATATTAAAATGAAACCTACAACATACCTACAAAACCATACTTGTAAAAAGAAATCTACACCATACTTAAAACAAATAAGATAAATTTTAACTAAAAAAACAACCTGCCAAAGCTGATTATTATAAAATAGCTTATTTTAAATTTATATTTCTCTATTTTAGCAATAATAAGTCTATGCTATTCAGAGCATTACTAATAACATTGTTGATGTTAAAACCTGCAATTTTTAACAATTAAAAAAAAACTATATTTAGAATGAAATGACTATTTTATAGAAATAAATTTGATATTACCAGAGTTTCATTGAAAAAACATGTAAAGTAGCATCATAGTGTCTACTCAGCAGTTTTACACTATTAAAAATATTTTTCACTTTTAATTTTTGTTGTTTAAAGGGACAAAAAACATGTACATGAAATAATCTGAAAGATAATGTTACACATCAAGTTGTCATCCTTTTTATGTTTAAATTTAAAAATCTAAAAATTGTACAGGAACATGCTTAATTTTAAATAATAGAGTGTTTTTTGTACAAAAAAAATTGTGCAGGGTGGTCAATGAATCTTAAATTTGACAATAAGGATAAAAAACCCTGAACAACCTGGAATTTAAGAAATTAAGAAATAAACTGACATTTCTAACAAAAATCATAAAAAAAATATTTAATTTTAAGCAATAATTATAATTTAAATAATAAAGTTTTGATATAACACGAAAAATCTATAATATAGTAATGGTAGGGAGACAACATATTTTTTGAAATGCTGTAAAATTCATATTTAAATATATGATTCGGATGTGCTTTGGCTTCATAAAAAACAATAAAGATTAAAAAAAAATTAAATTTTGCAGAAAAACTATTATGTACCCTAAAAAACTGATTTGAACACTAAAAGTAACATTTTTATTCTTTTTAATTTTAATAGTATTAGTGTCAATCACACATGTCCAATAATTATTGTCTTGTTTTAATTGGAAGCTTACTTTTATAGGCATAAACTTAAAGTTAATTCAACTGCTTTTGATATTTTTTGACGCCATAACCTTCAAAAATGTGCAAACAGTTGAACAAGGTATTGGTTAAAGATGTGTTTTTTATTAAAAACCTGAGTAAAATAAAACTTGTATAAATTGTTACTCTAATAAAGTGTACGTATGGAAGTTCCAAAATTAGTTATATAAAGGAGTTCTAAAAAACTATATAGTCCTTTTTTTACAAGTAAATCAGAACTACTATCAACTCAAAAATCTTATAACATTATTTTACTATGATTGTGCTTTGGGTTAATATCTTTTTACTTTTTAACAACAAATTTGATAAAGGTAAATGTTAATTTGATAACTGGTAAAATGTAATTCTAGTAAATTTTAATGCTATTTTTTTACTAACAAAAGCTTTTATGAATTTATTTTTTCAAGAAATTAAAATTTTCGGTCAAAGTCCTCCTAAGTGTTTAAATAAATCTAAAAAGATATGTAAGAGTTATGGATAATAGCATTTAAAAACATATAATAATTAAGATTTATTATTCAGGTATAAGTTTATACATTTAAAGCTAAGTCTTAAAAGTAGCATTTATGTGAAGCATGGTTGCCACTGATCAAGCTGAGAAAAATTTCCTGACTTTTCCTGACTTTTTCCTGACTTTTCTAAATCAAACTCTTAAATTAAACTTATTCTAAAATACATAATCTAACACTTAAAACTATATAAAGCTTTCAATCTAATTTCAATAAAGTTAAAAACAACAGTTTTTTGCTGAGTTCTATAATCAAACTTCCAGTACATCACTTAAACCATCTGTGTATGATTAATATTTGTATTAAACAGCTCTATCAGCAAAATACTTGTGTTATTACCTTATAAACACAGCTTTTCTGAAAAAAGATACAATTTTCTAGAATTTCCTAGCATAAATGTACCTAGATAAACAAACGACATTTAAGGAATTTTCACATTCAAAACCTTGAATTAATAACGGACTTTCACAACTAAAATCTTAAAACAATAACAAATTTTTACAGTTAAAACCTTAAAACAATAAAGAACACAATTTTTAGAATTTCATAGCATAAATGTATCTAAATAAACGAAACGAAATATAAGGAACTTTTACAATTAAAACCTTAAATCAATAAGGAGCTTTCACAACTCAAAGCTTAAAACAATAACGAACTTTTACAGTTAAAACATTAAAACAATAAAGAACTTAATCAAATACTGTTTTTTTAAATGTATGTACTAAAATTTATTTTCTCTGTTTTTTTTATTAGCACTTCAACCTCATCATCTAATGAAGATATGGTTTCCTTCATCTGAACTGCATTCCGCTTCATTTTCTTGGCAGTTAAAATCATTTGCCTCATTTTATTTAAATTGCTCTCATCTGCTGCCCCTACACTTGTTGAGGGAATATTTTCTCTAAATCAAGCCACAACTTGTGGGCTTCATTTCTTTTGGCACTCATTTATTTTTACTTTTATTTATAAAATTTTCTCTCATCATTTAGTATAAAATTTGTAACAAATAAATATACACTTATTTACTTTAAGATTTAAGTTACTCTACAAAAAAAAAAATAATAAGTAAACTTAATCTTGGCATATACCTCTCTTAAAACTTATTTTATAAATTTAAACAACTTTGAAAAAATTATAAAGAGGTAAAGTATAAACATTAATTTGTTACATAAAATACTAAACTAACTTCTTAGTTATAAAGAACTCAATTATATACTTAAACAAAAAACACTTTGATTCTAAAATTATGCTAGATAAACTTTTGTGTACATATCACAGTTTCACTATGGAAGTGTCCGTGCTACAGATCATCAATACTAAAAAGCTTACAAAATCTGCTTGTTCAAGTAGGGTACTTATTCAATATGTTAATAGAAAATTTTTCCAGTTTTGTATAGGATATTTTACTAATTTATATTAGATGAAAGCATTAAAAATAAAATTTAATATATATGTAAATTTCTAGGAAAATTTTGGAATTTTTTTCTGACTTTAAAGGACTTTTAATTAATTTTTATCATTTAAAGGTATTGGAAAACAAGGAATTTGGTAAATTTAAACTGAAAAAATCTGGCTTTTTTATAAATTTTATCAAATTTCCTGACTTTTCCTGACTTTTTTTCAAAACCCCCCATTTTTTCCTGACTTTTCCTGACTTTTGTAATTTTTTCAAATTTTTCCTGACTTTTCCTGATTTCCTGACTTTTCCTGACCGAGTGGCAACCCTGGTGAAGTAAATACAATAAAAAACTGATACGAATTTAAAGCACAAAAGATTTAATACAGAGCTTGAACAAACAAGAGGAACAAATTAAGTTTTGTTTAATTAAGAAGTAAACTATTCAAACTAGAAGTAATGTGAAAACAATAACATAATCAAACATAACTTAAAAAAAACTGAATACAAACAAAAATTAATTTTTATATTAAAAACACAAAATTAAAAGATTAACATTTTAATCTTTTTCCATCCATTTTATATAATATATAAGTTAATTCTTTTACTGTTAGTCAAGGGCTCCCACTAACAATAATATAATATATGTGAAAGTGATTTAAAATGTATTTTATATCTATACCAACATGTTTGAGATCTTAATTGGCTAAGTTTTTTTCTGGCTAAGATTCAAACAAAGTCAGAAAACGTTCCGCTTGAATAACTTCATCTCGCCTAATGTTGGCTAATTTTGGCTAAAGTAAAATTTGACTTACAAACTCATTAAAAAAAAAAACTCAATGTTAAGTTTTAATTTAAAAATATGTAGTTATTATTTGAAACATAATCAAAAACAAACAAAATCCAAAGATTAATAATAAAAATACTTTTGATGGTTATTATTTATTAAACGATAAAAAGGGTTTATAAATATTGTTTTAAGAATCTGTTATATGATTTAGAAGTCGGAAATCTTTAAGATACCGAGTAATACATGATTGATGATTTTGTAAAGCTAACAACAATTAAAGTTAATAAAAATAACAATAAAAACGTTATAGTCACATACAAATTAAATGAAAAAACTACTATTAAAACTTCGCGCAATAGTAAAAGTATTTGTTTTAGAGCTTAAGACTGTCCTTGCATAATAATTTCTACAGTTACACAAAATTTTTTTTTTTAACTTTGTATAATAATGTAGAATTAAAAAAATTAGAATTATATACAAATCACTTTTATATGTAAGCTAAAGTTGGCTAAAGTATAAACTTTCAATAAAAGTTGAAAAAATAATAATATTTTATTTATAAACATTAATCAGTTAAATTTAAATGAAATATAAAAACAAAACAATGTGAATCTCACTGAAAATGTATTCGTGTTAATAAAAACAGAGAAAGTAGCTGTTTAACATAGTATCCTAAATTGGTTTGAAGTTTGAAATTTCAGCAAAAGAATGACCTAAAAAATATAATATTTTAAGATGGAAAACACTGAATAAAAGGTGGTTTATAACAAGTAAAATATAAAAACATACATAAAAAGTAAAACTTATAACAAAAAATTTAACTAATGTAATCTAATCACACTTAAAGTACCGTAACAGTAAAATTATAATAAATTTGTACTGTTAAATAAAATCTTAAGAGTCTCATAAACGAAACAGATTTACGTTAAAACATTTCAAACGTTTTACTAAAAGAGTTGTAGAGTAAAAAAAAGTTTAAGGGAGTAAAAGAGAGACACTGTCCTTGCCATAGTCATAACTTCCACAGGTATACTTGAAATCTTGTCAAACTTTGTAAAACGTTCTTAAATACTAACTAACTTTTTCAATGATACAAAGTGTTTATATATTTTGTACTAAAAAAGTTATAGTCTTTTTAAAATTACTATTCTTAAATGAATGATCTGCGTTTAAAACTTAGCGCTGTATTAAAAAGTATTTGTTTATAGAACTTGACACTGTCCTTGCCATAGTCATAACTTCCACAGTTTTACTTGAAATATTGTCAAACTTTGTAAAAATGTTCTTAAATATTAACGAACGTTTCCAATGAAACAAAGTGTTTATATAATTTACCTGGATGGGAATTTATCGGGTTGGAATTGAATCGGGTTGGGTTTGATCGGATGGAAATTGATCGGGTGGGATTTGATCGGGTTGGAATTGATTCGGGTGGGAATTGATTGGGGTTTGATTTGATTGGTAGGGAATTGCTTTGGTTGGGAATTGATCGGGTGGGAATTGATTCGGGTTGGATTTGATCGGGTGGGTTTTGATTCGGGTGGAAAATGATCGGGTGGGATTTAATTTGGGTGGAAATTGATCCGGGTGGGAATTGATTCTGGTAGGATTTGATCGGGTGGAATTTGACTTGGATGGGAATTGATCCGGATGTGAATTGATCGGGTGGGAATTGATTCGGGAGGGATTTGATCCGGGTGGAAATTAAGCGAGTGGGAATCGTGTGGGTGGGAATTGAGCGCGGGTGGTAAATGTTAGTATACCCAAAACAATAACGTAGTTTATTAGGAAATTTTTAAGCAAAAAAAATACAAATTTTGACTCTAAAATTGAGTTACATAAATTTAGGAAACTTCTTTTAAAAACAAATTATGTGTAAGCTAATTTATTTATAGCAATAAAAAAATAGCAGTAGTTGTTTGAAGAACCGCAGTAAACAAATCGTAAGGTTACTTATTTTTTTATTTTAAATATTAATCTCTGCTTTCCATCGACAACTTTGACATTTGTCAATGAAAAAACAATTTCAATATCTTTATAATAAAGCTTAACAAAAATTACCTAATTGTTAGTTTTTGAATTTTTCCACTTTTTGGTTTTACCTACAGTTTTTCTTCCACAATCAAAACAAATATTTCTATCCTCTAAAGCAGTGCTTCTGAACCTTTTTCTACTGGCGGAACCCTTTTCCAAAGTTCAACTTTTCCGCGGAACCCCTAATTTAATTTTACATAAAATGTTTAATATAATATTTCCTGCAAAAAACAAAAGAATTTCGGTGAAACTAATTTTTTTAGCAAAACTATATTATTGTTAGAGATCATACCAATTGTAATAGTATTAAGTCGAGTCAAACTCAAAGTGCGCCAGGGGCAATAGGTATTTTATGATTCTATAATATATAAACGAAAACAAACATGATTAATCGCATCGTCATAAAAAAAATTTCTTGGATAATAAAAACAAAATGAGTGCTACAAACAATAAAGAAATGAACATGAACCTAATCGAATTCACAGATTACTAAAATAAACGGGTAAGATGCCTAACGAATAATAAATAAAAAACATTTAGTGCGAAACCTGAACTTGTCTCTAAGCAACAAGCATGTCAATGCTCGGCTGGATTTTGGATAGACGGAGACAGGCAGATAAGGTTGGAGTCAGCATACAGTTCCTTTGCTTCATTTTAATGTTTGTTACATGCGAAAAGCCGGACTCGCAAAGATAAGTGGTGGTGAATGGTAAAATAAATTTTACTGCACGCTTTGCTAAGACGGGGTACTCTGAAATTGCACATATCCAAAAATCTAAAAGCTCCTTCCCCTTGAAATTCAGTTTTAAATTGCTATATTCAGATAGTTGCAGCTATTCAAATTTTTTCGAAAGGCTTCGCGGAACCCCTGAGAGGCTTTGCGGAACCCTAGGGTTCCGCGGAACCCCATTTCAGAAGCACTGCTCTAGAGCAATGTTCAGCACGATGTACACTGGTGCACACTAGTGTACACGATTTTTTTTTTAGGGTGCACAAAATTTTGGGGTACACGAAAGTCATTTAGGAGTGCACGAAAGTTTGAGATTAAACAATTTTTTTTGTCCTTTTAATTTCATTTATTTAGTTTATGAAACGTGGTTAAATATTAAAGTTAAATCTAACCCTATGTTAAATTTAGCTTTTAGTTTATTGGCTCTTTTACTCTCATATTCTATTTTGGTATTAAAAGTCACATATCATTCTTTATATAAACACTGAGGTAATAGTTTGCATCTAAAAGAATAGAGAGAATGCTTTAAGCTCTCGTGAATTCAGTTGACTGATGTGGAGGAAGATGTTATCCAGCTACGATCATGATTATATTAAAAAGGTAAGTATTCTCCTTTTTACTTTCAGTATTAGTAAACTACAATAATTTGCTTAGTGAAGAAAGTTCCCTTTTTATATAATAATTTTACCTACTTTTAAACTGAACAATAATTTCTATAAATGTATTCTCACGATAATTATATTATTAGTTTAATAACAATAAAAATTTAAAGCGAATTTTCATATTTACAGAAAAATTGAATAATTTATGTTTAATAAAAAGTACTTTATTTAAGAAAAGAGTAATTAAGTATATTAATAGTTATCTTTAAATAGATGCGTATCAGTAGTAATAAATAAATTTTTAAGTTACAATTTTGAGTTTTAAATGTACCAAATTAAGTAAATATTATACCTTTATCCATAATAATTTAATAGTACTTAAAACAATTTAAAGAAATTAAAGGCTTAAATTAACATTGAATTGCCATACACTGAGGATAGTTTGAATTTTATAAAGCTTTTTCGAAAATCTCAGACTGGCTGGCTTATATTTTTCTGAGTTTTTTTGTAAATCTCAGGCTAGCTAGGTATGCTTTTTATTAACTTACTTGTTACTTAAATTTATTGACTTTAAAAGTTGAAAAATTTATTCTCTTATTTATTTTATTTACTAGCTATTTTGATGTGTGGTTTTAAGTAAAAAAAATAACTATTCGTATTTGAATTATTGATTCTAAAACTTTTTTTTTTATAAATTTGGATGATTTGACTAGTTTGATGTAACTCAAGATAGATTTTTTTTAACAATTGTCAAAGATTTTTGCTCTAAAAAGTTTCAACTCTTTTAATAACTAGTTCTACGTAATAGCATGTTTCAGGGATGCCATACACTCAGCCTAAAAATTTTTTTTTTAATACAGTCTTATCAAGCATGTTTTTTTCTTGCAAAAGGGTCTAGTTTGAGTGCTTGTGTAAAATCTCTGAATACATTCATGAGTAATTTTTTTTTTAGAAATATGAATTATTTATTTAGTCCTTAAATCATTTTTATCAAAATATTTCTTTAACTATACTGTTACTTTTGAGCTATGGCTTTCTCTTTTCTTTATTAAACTTAATCATGACCAAGGCTAGTTTTTTGTAACTCATGTAACTTTTACTTTTTTCGTCGAAAATCCAACATTGAATTACGGTATGTAAGCTTATTTCGATTTTTACTTTTACTTTTTCCGTCGAAAAACCAAGGGTCGAAGTGCGGAAAAGAGCTTTCATTTCAATTTTACTTTTACTTTTTTCCGACGAAAGTCGACGTTGGAAAAGGCCCATACTCGATTTTTACTTTTTTTCGGACAGAAATAAAGTCCAAAAAAGGACCTTTTCACCCGAAAACCGGTGTTTTGGGGTCCCCACGGGACCCCCAGAACGGGTTTTCGCGCGCCATTCCCGGACAAAACTTTCCCGGGCAGTCGTCCGGATCGTCGAATCGCGCTGGACCCTATTATCTTTTTGAACTTTTTAAAAGAGTCAAAAACTTAATTCTAAAATGCCTTATTTTCAAAACCTCATAATTTCGCTGTTTTCAATGCTAAATTTTAAAAAAGCCCATTTTCGCCCTCTACCGGCCTTGAACTGCTCGAAAACTGCCATTTCCGACTTCTAACTTTTACTTTTTTCAAAGTAAAACCAATGATGAATCGAGGTATTTGAGCGGTTTTCGATTTTTACTTTTACTTTTTTCGTCGAAAATCCAACATTGAATTACGGTATGTAAGCTTATTTCGATTTTTACTTTTACTTTTTCCGTCGAAAAACCAAGGGTCGAAGTGCGGAAAAGAGCTTTCATTTCAATTTTACTTTTACTTTTTTCCGACGAAAGTCGACGTTGGAAAAGGCCCATACTCGATTTTTACTTTTTTTCGGACAGAAATAAAGTCCAAAAAAGGACCTTTTCACCCGAAAACCGGTGTTTTGGGGTCCCCACGGGACCCCCAGAACGGGTTTTCGCGCGCCATTCCCGGACAAAACTTTCCCGGGCAGTCGTCCGGATCGTCGAATCGCGCTGGACCCTATTATCTTTTTGAACTTTTTAAAAGAGTCAAAAACTTAATTCTAAAATGCCTTATTTTCAAAACCTCATAATTTCGCTGTTTTCAATGCTAAATTTTAAAAAAGCCCATTTTCGCCCTCTACCGGCCTTGAACTGCTCGAAAACTGCCATTTCCGACTTCTAACTTTTACTTTTTTCAAAGTAAAACCAATGATGAATCGAGGTATTTGAGCGGTTTTCGATTTTTACTTTTACTTTTTTCGTCGAAAATCCAACATTGAATTACGGTATGTAAGCTTATTTCGATTTTTACTTTTACTTTTTCCGTCGAAAAACCAAGGGTCGAAGTGCCGAAAAGAGCTTTCATTTCAATTTTACTTTTACTTTTTTCCGACGAAAGTCGACGTTGGAAAAGGCCCATACTCGATTTTTACTTTTTTTCGGACAGAAATAAAGTCCAAAAAAGGACCTTTTCACCCGAAAACCGGTGTTTTGGGGTCCCCACGGGACCCCCAGAACGGGTTTTCGCGCGCCATTCCCGGACAAAACTTTCCCGGGCAGTCGTCCGGATCGTCGAATCGCGCTGGACCCTATTATCTTTTTGAACTTTTTAAAAGAGTCAAAAACTTAATTCTAAAATGCCTTATTTTCAAAACCTCATAATTTCGCTGTTTTCAATGCTAAATTTTAAAAAAGCCCATTTTCGCCCTCTACCGGCCTTGAACTGCTCGAAAACTGCCATTTCCGACTTCTAACTTTTACTTTTTTCAAAGTAAAACCAATGATGAATCGAGGTATTTGAGCGGTTTTCGATTTTTACTTTTACTTTTTTCGTCGAAAATCCAACATTGAATTACGGTATGTAAGCTTATTTCGATTTTTACTTTTACTTTTTCCGTCGAAAAACCAAGGGTCGAAGTGCGGAAAAGAGCTTTCATTTCAATTTTACTTTTACTTTTTTCCGACGAAAGTCGACGTTGGAAAAGGCCCATACTCGATTTTTACTTTTTTTCGGACAGAAATAAAGTCCAAAAAAGGACCTTTTCACCCGAAAACCGGTGTTTTGGGGTCCCCACGGGACCCCCAGAACGGGTTTTCGCGCGCCATTCCCGGACAAAACTTTCCCGGGCAGTCGTCCGGATCGTCGAATCGCGCTGGACCCTATTATCTTTTTGAACTTTTTAAAAGAGTCAAAAACTTAATTCTAAAATGCCTTATTTTCAAAACCTCATAATTTCGCTGTTTTCAATGCTAAATTTTAAAAAAGCCCATTTTCGCCCTCTACCGGCCTTGAACTGCTCGAAAACTGCCATTTCCGACTTCTAACTTTTACTTTTTTCAAAGTAAAACCAATGATGAATCGAGGTATTTGAGCGGTTTTCGATTTTTACTTTTACTTTTTTCGTCGAAAATCCAACATTGAATTACGGTATGTAAGCTTATTTCGATTTTTACTTTTACTTTTTCCGTCGAAAAACCAAGGGTCGAAGTGCGGAAAAGAGCTTTCATTTCAATTTTACTTTTACTTTTTTCCGACGAAAGTCGACGTTGGAAAAGGCCCATACTCGATTTTTACTTTTTTTCGGACAGAAATAAAGTCCAAAAAAGGACCTTTTCACCCGAAAACCGGTGTTTTGGGGTCCCCACGGGACCCCCAGAACGGGTTTTCGCGCGCCATTCCCGGACAAAACTTTCCCGGGCAGTCGTCCGGATCGTCGAATCGCGCTGGACCCTATTATCTTTTTGAACTTTTTAAAAGAGTCAAAAACTTAATTCTAAAATGCCTTATTTTCAAAACCTCATAATTTCGCTGTTTTCAATGCTAAATTTTAAAAAAGCCCATTTTCGCCCTCTACCGGCCTTGAACTGCTCGAAAACTGCCATTTCCGACTTCTAACTTTTACTTTTTTCAAAGTAAAACCAATGATGAATCGAGGTATTTGAGCGGTTTTCGATTTTTACTTTTACTTTTTTCGTCGAAAATCCAACATTGAATTACGGTATGTAAGCTTATTTCGATTTTTACTTTTACTTTTTCCGTCGAAAAACCAAGGGTCGAAGTGCCGAAAAGAGCTTTCATTTCAATTTTACTTTTACTTTTTTCCGACGAAAGTCGACGTTGGAAAAGGCCCATACTCGATTTTTACTTTTTTTCGGACAGAAATAAAGTCCAAAAAAGGACCTTTTCACCCGAAAACCGGTGTTTTGGGGTCCCCACGGGACCCCCAGAACGGGTTTTCGCGCGCCATTCCCGGACAAAACTTTCCCGGGCAGTCGTCCGGATCGTCGAATCGCGCTGGACCCTATTATCTTTTTGAACTTTTTAAAAGAGTCAAAAACTTAATTCTAAAATGCCTTATTTTCAAAACCTCATAATTTCGCTGTTTTCAATGCTAAATTTTAAAAAAGCCCATTTTCGCCCTCTACCGGCCTTGAACTGCTCGAAAACTGCCATTTCCGACTTCTAACTTTTACTTTTTTCAAAGTAAAACCAATGATGAATCGAGGTATTTGAGCGGTTTTCGATTTTTACTTTTACTTTTTTCGTCGAAAATCCAACATTGAATTACGGTATGTAAGCTTATTTCGATTTTTACTTTTACTTTTTCCGTCGAAAAACCAAGGGTCGAAGTGCCGAAAAGAGCTTTCATTTCAATTTTACTTTTACTTTTTTCCGACGAAAGTCGACGTTGGAAAAGGCCCATACTCGATTTTTACTTTTTTTCGGACAGAAATAAAGTCCAAAAAAGGACCTTTTCACCCGAAAACCGGTGTTTTGAGGTCCCCACGGGACCCCCAGAACGGGTTTTCGCGCGCCATTCCCGGACAAAACTTTCCCGGGCAGTCGTCCGGATCGTCGAATCGCGCTGGACCCTATTATCTTTTTGAACTTTTTAAAAGAGTCAAAAACTTAATTCTAAAATGCCTTATTTTCAAAACCTCATAATTTCGCTGTTCTCAATGCTAAATTTTAAAAAAGCCCATTTTCGCCCTCTACCGGCCTTGAACTGCTCGAAAACTGCCATTTCCGACTTCTAACTTTTACTTTTTTCAAAGTAAAACCAATGATGAATCGAGGTATTTGAGCGGTTTTCGATTTTTACTTTTACTTTTTTCGTCGAAAATCCAACATTGAATTACGGTATGTAAGCTTATTTCGATTTTTACTTTTACTTTTTCCGTCGAAAAACCAAGGGTCGAAGTGCGGAAAAGAGCTTTCATTTCAATTTTACTTTTACTTTTTTCCGACGAAAGTCGACGTTGGAAAAGGCCCATACTCGATTTTTACTTTTTTTCGGACAGAAATAAAGTCCAAAAAAGGACCTTTTCACCCGAAAACCGGTGTTTTGGGGTCCCCACGGGACCCCCAGAACGGGTTTTCGCGCGCCATTCCCGGACAAAACTTTCCCGGGCAGTCGTCCGGATCGTCGAATCGCGCTGGACCCTATTATCTTTTTGAACTTTTTAAAAGAGTCAAAAACTTAATTCTAAAATGCCTTATTTTCAAAACCTCATAATTTCGCTGTTTTCAATGCTAAATTTTAAAAAAGCCCATTTTCGCCCTCTACCGGCCTTGAACTGCTCGAAAACTGCCATTTCCGACTTCTAACTTTTACTTTTTTCAAAGTAAAACCAATGATGAATCGAGGTATTTGAGCGGTTTTCGATTTTTACTTTTACTTTTTTCGTCGAAAATCCAACATTGAATTACGGTATGTAAGCTTATTTCGATTTTTACTTTTACTTTTTCCGTCGAAAAACCAAGGGTCGAAGTGCGGAAAAGAGCTTTCATTTCAATTTTACTTTTACTTTTTTCCGACGAAAGTCGACGTTGGAAAAGGCCCATACTCGATTTTTACTTTTTTTCGGACAGAAATAAAGTCCAAAAAAGGACCTTTTCACCCGAAAACCGGTGTTTTGGGGTCCCCACGGGACCCCCAGAACGGGTTTTCGCGCGCCATTCCCGGACAAAACTTTCCCGGGCAGTCGTCCGGATCGTCGAATCGCGCTGGACCCTATTATCTTTTTGAACTTTTTAAAAGAGTCAAAAACTTAATTCTAAAATGCCTTATTTTCAAAACCTCATAATTTCGCTGTTTTCAATGCTAAATTTTAAAAAAGCCCATTTTCGCCCTCTACCGGCCTTGAACTGCTCGAAAACTGCCATTTCCGACTTCTAACTTTTACTTTTTTCAAAGTAAAACCAATGATGAATCGAGGTATTTGAGCGGTTTTCGATTTTTACTTTTACTTTTTTCGTCGAAAATCCAACATTGAATTACGGTATGTAAGCTTATTTCGATTTTTACTTTTACTTTTTCCGTCGAAAAACCAAGGGTCGAAGTGCCGAAAAGAGCTTTCATTTCAATTTTACTTTTACTTTTTTCCGACGAAAGTCGACGTTGGAAAAGGCCC
>NC_139166.1:92737034-92887629 GCF_965202585.1 Thalia democratica | reverse complement strand
ATCTAGAGAATATGCTTTAGTGTAGGAAAAAAACGACGGATTCCAATAAATATATCATATTTTACAAATTGCCTTATAACAAGTACTATAATTTTTTATAAATGTAATGGCCTAAAACTATAATTAATAAAACCTTTTTTGTATAATAAAAGCACAACTTTAATGCTCGATAAAAACACAACTACAGTAAGTAAGTAGCTAATAATTTTCAGGGATATTAGGTTTATTTGTATACTTTCTTTACACAATCCGAACCTTTAAACGATTTTTAAGACTTTTACTAGAAACTTTGAACTAAGCCTTGTTGGTACGTTTTCCTACTTACACTTGATGATCTGGTGGCTTCATACCTAACAAACAGCAAGGAGCCTTAAAATATTGAATTTTTTTTTGACTATTTTGACTAATAACACAAATGAAAAACATCATGCAATTTTTTTTTAGTTCTTCGTATCACAAAGGCTGTGTTATGTAAAACGTTTTATGTATTGCTTGAAAAAAATTTCACACAAAATGTAAACATTGGTATAACTACAATAGTTTTTCGTTTAAATGCAAGTTGTTCTGAGTATCTAAATAAAAACTGCTTTCAATATATTTTTGTTTACAAAAATATTTAGATAGATTAATTTTTTTTTAATTCAATAAACAATGATCTATATTAAAACAATTTTCATCCTTAGTTTTTTTCCAATAACATATTTATTTTAACATTAGTTAAGTGGTTTATTAAACAAAACCAAAAATTGCTCAAAACTTTTTTGATTCAAGGACCTGGATACGCAAAAAGACCTCTCGATCATCAAGTTGCATACCCAATATAATCGAAATTATAATGAGCTACAAATGAAAAAAAAGTAGAAAAGTCTACAGTAACTTTGTTTAATATAGAAGAAACGTTACATTAGTGTACAATGTTTATGTAGTATATTTATTAATTGTTCGTCGGAAAAATATATTTCAGATGTTTTCTATCTGAAAACTATTTGAAATTCAGTTTTATAATTTTTACTCGCATTTTTGTGGACGTTGAAAAATATATTTAGAGATTTTTCAAACTAATTTTTTTTTTAGAGATCAGGTATAATCCACAAAAATCTACCAATAAAAATTTAAACTATCATGTACTGTTAAAATCTGTGTATGGCGTAACGGCTGATGCAAACACTAAAGTATCCTAACCATAGATCTTTAATAGTCTTGAAGCATTAAGGACAAATATGTAGAAAATTAAAAACAGTTATACTGAATAATATTGTTTTATAACCGCTGTACCATAGAATAGAGCTTGGAAAAATATTCGCCAGTATTACCATTATTATTCCATTTAATATATGTATAAAATCCATATAATTATGTAAAAGGAACGTATATTATCTATTCAGTTGTTTTTAAAACTTTTGATTTCTGGAATTTCTGCCATAACAAACTAAAATTATATTTTTTTGGCAAGTATGCTTCGTAGCATAACATATAATAAAAACTTTAAGATAGAGGTGTGTAACGTTTTGAGTCCGCGGGCCAGATGTTGATTTTTTTTTTTTTGCGGGTCGAATCATTTCAGTTAATTATATTAATTTACTAAAATTGCTCAACTACAAAATTAGTTCTGATAAAACATTTAATACTGACTTTTTTTTACCACATCCACTTCAAGTTAAAGTTAAAAGCTCCCGTAAATAGGTAGGTGTTAAATGTGTTGCAGTGGTCTACTATATAGTCTACTATATAGTTATATAGTTATATGCATTCTAATAGTTTCTTCTTCTAGTACACTGATGAGTCTCCGTTTTTTTAGATGGTTTGTTTTTGTTGGAACTAGTTGCAAATATGAGCTAATCGGAAGAAAACAACAATTTTCTGTGATTTTTGCAAAATGTCTAATAAGTTGAAGATGCTGTCGAGTTGGTAAATATAAGAAACGAATGTTTCCATTTGCTGTACGTACTTGAAGTATGTAGTTAGTATGCGGTTGTAAAAACTTAAAAACTTCTATTTACTTTAACTACAATATTTAATAAGTAAAATTAATTTTGTTACCTTATCAAACCAAACTATTTATTAAAAAGCCTCTAATCCAACAAAGCTTTTATTGATAGTTTGAAAAACTACTTGAAAGTTCAAATAGTAATGTATTAATTGATAAAATTTAAACAATTTTAAGTATCTGTGTGATGTCTGTAATTTAAAAACAAAAAATTTATAGTTAATGAATACTGCTCGAATTTCGATGACTGACTATTGTTGCACTAAGTAGTACTTTTAATCAGCAGCCATTTTTTGTTAAATCAGTAGTAAGAGTTAAAAATTAGTTAAACAACAAAATTAAAGATAACATATACCGTGAAGTCAAAAATAAAAGGACTTATGCTGGGATTTGAACTCGGGTCGCTCGCTTCCTTTTCCTGACCCTTACCACTCGTCCACTAAAACTCTTGATATAGTTACTTATAAAATGTATATAAAGCATAATTTTCTAAAAATCGTGTGGAACAAACAGATAACATAGTAAATAACAGATACAATATTTTGCAAGTTTTCAAATTAATATGTTTAATAAGTTGACAAAAAACATTGTACCTTACTTTTGTTTATATCATATTTATTCTAGTTAATTATTTATAAGTCGTAATTGTTTTCAGTTCCTCAAAAAAAAGAAATGTTGTAAAAGCTAAGTATTTCAAAACAAAACATACTAAGTAGCAATAACTTTTTTTAAACTACAAATAAATATCATTTATTAATGATTACTTAAGTAAGTTACTGCATAAAAAATTAATGTAGAAATTAATTTTCAATTTTTTTAAAATAGATGTTTTAATAGTGATTATGAAACAAAGCTTGTAACTTAATTATAACATATAAATACTAGCAATTTAATTTTGTTCTTAAAGTACAAGTCATAATTTTATCAATACAAGTTTGTTTGATTTTATCTGCCATAAAAATATTTTTTTATCAAACAACATGTTTTAGTAAATACAATACTAATAGTAAGTATTTCAAATACTTTCAAAACAAATACTTTCTATAACTTTTTTTTACTTTTTCGTAATAATGTTATTAAGCTTAAACTTATTTGTATAATTTTTTTTCTCATTAATTAAATAAGGAAATGTTACATAATGAAAAATGCATTTTTAAATGCTAGAAGTTTAATCTAACTTAAATGAGTAGAAGCCATATATTTTTTAACAAAACTTTAAAAGTAGTTTAAATAATAAAACTTAAATACTCTAAGTTTAAAGTGAATTTGACTAATAATTAAAATACAACTGCTTTATATACAAAATGTTTATAAACTGATAACTTTTAAAGAATGCAGGTAAATAAAGAAAGCTTCAGAATTAAAACACAATATATTTTACAGACTAAACTTTTTCTGTGTAAATAGACATTAGTAATTGTTTTAGACATAAGACCTTCGATCCAAAGCACCGAACAAATTACTATTGAAATTTTTAACGAATACACTGAAGTATAAATACTCAAACAACTATTTTCTAGTTAAAATTAGCTACATAATTGCAAATATTACTAAACAAACTAAAACATAAAGCAACGATTAGTTGTAGTGTTTTCAATGTTTTTATTAAGACCAAAAAAGCAAAAATAAAATGTTTACTACTTTTAATGGAATAATGATTATCATTTAAAAAAGTTTAGAAGCGTTGTTAAAGCTTAAAACAAAGCTGTTAAGAGTTTACATGAAGTTATTATCTGTTTCATTTCTAAAAAAAAATTAAATCGTGTATTTTTATTCTATATAGTATCTCATATGAGCTAAAGTTAAAAAAAGTTTTATGAATTTGATTTTTTTGTGAAAGTTTTTATTACTTTTAGAAAAGTACAACCTTATACTTAGGATACAGCTAAAGTATAATTTTTTTTCAAAAATGTAACTATTTTAACTATTAAAAGTTTACTATTATTTAATTCAATAAGACATTTTTTAAAGAATAGAATAATTTTTCTACTTTAAGTTAAATTTATATTATAAGATACTTAAATAGTTTTATAAAGTATAACAAAAAGACACACACAATTTAAACACGTTGTTTTGAGAACATAGTTAAAACAAAACTCTAAATGTCTTTAAAAATAATTTATTAAAAAACAATAAAACTTAAGTAAAACTGTTAATTTTTATGAAATTGTTATAAGGCTGAAAGTTTTGTTTTTAACTCTGTTTAGTAACGTAAACATTGAGCAATTACTATTGCATTTGTAATATTAAATAGAATTAAACTTTGAAATAAACGTGTAAAAAAGACTGATGTTTTTATTAAATAAATTATTATCTGTACTTAATGTTTTATTTAAAAATAAAAAGAGTTCCTTAGTGTCGCTGAAGTACCTGGTTTGTTATAACTGCTATGAGATTATTTGGGATTCCCCGGGTGTTTTGTAAAATATTCAGGTAAACTTACTTGAACTAAAAACAAGTTTAAGATGTTGGAAAGGTAAGTTTTTGTACTACATTTGAAAGTAATGTGATTATTATCCTAAAATTTAACTAAATACAGGGTTGCCACTTTACCTGGAAACCTGGAATTGGACAATTTAAGCAAAAATAACCTAGGAAAATCTGGAATTTTAAAAATTTTGAAAAAAACCTGGAATTTTGATTAAAAAACCTGAAATTTTTCATTATTTTAACATTTTCAGTAGTAAAATTTCAATTTGACACAAAAAATCTATTATATAAATAAGATTTTTTTGTCATCATCCAATTTTTTTTATTAAAAAACACATTTTGAGTAACTTTACAGTATTTTTTCAAAGTTTTTATACTATTTAATATAGTTTCTTATATTAAAATTATCATTAAACTAAAAATAGAACCAAAATGTGTACTTTTAAAAACCTGGAAGAAATTTGAAAAACCTGGAAAAAAATGTTAAAAAGGAGTGGCAATCCTGTAAATAAATACAAATATAGTTGTCAATATCTTCCTTAAATGTTGTGATGTGATATGTTGAATCTAAAATTTGTTTTATGTATTTCTTCACAAAAAATTGAAATTTTTATAGATTAAGCATAATTACAGAGTGGCCACCAAACCCAAAATCATAGAGAAATATGGCAAATTAAACAAAAAAAATGGAAAAACTTTGAGTTTTTAACATTTTCTACATGTTAAATATAGATTTGACACAAAAAAATTATGGTATGGACCAAAACTTTTTGTCATAATCAAAAAAGACTTAATTAAAAACACATGCAAAGTATCTTTACAGTATGTTTTCAATATTTTCATACTATTTAATACAGTTTTTACTTGAAGCTTATTTATAAACTAAAAATAGACCCAATAACCTGGAAAAAATTTCTGAAAAACTAGTGGCCACCCTGTAATTATTTCAAGTATTTAATTAAAATACCCTTAAGTGGGAAGTAAATAGTTTAAAAGGTTTTCATAATTATTTTGCAAATATAAACTTAAAACAATTTGGTAATTACCAAGGAAAATGTTGCACCAATATCAAACCGAAATTATATTGTATTTGATGTCTTATGAAACCATAGTTTTAGGGTAAACATCAATTTTTTAAGCCTAACATGTTTAATCTAATCAGATATTTTTTTTAAACAACCTATATAAATACACAGTAAAAATTAAAGTTATTTGTTATAAACCTAATTAATTAATCGGTTTTTTTCTTTCAATATTGCAATCAATATAAAATATTGTATTGATATAGTTGATTTATATTGTAAAATAAAAGCAATTAAGTGTTTAATTTTTATTAGTTTATAATAAAAAAGACATCAAATATGATATTATTCCAGTTTGATATTGGCGCGACATCATCTTAGGTTATTACCAATAAATTTTCTGACTAGCAAAGAGTAAATTATTCTCCAAATACTCAAAAAATTGTATAAATTTTCTGAAAATTGTCAAAATTGTATAAACTTTCTGCAAAATGGTTTAACTAGAAAATAGGATTAAATAACAAAATACTGGGATTCATTTTTGCATAATGATGGGCCAATCTTTAAATATAAACCCAATTGTTTTTAATAAAATTTATTCATTTAAGTTTTTTTAACAGCAAAACAAATCAATTTTCCAGTTTAAAAAATATTAAGCAGCATAGTAGTAAGATTAAAAAAAAAGTTTAATAGAATTCTAAGTTTCACTTATGAAAAAGGCTTTAAAATAAAATTAAAACATTTGAATAAAACTTAAAAAAAATATATGAACATAAAGTACTTTTGCTTTTCCTTCTTTTGCTATATTTATCAGCTTTAATGGTATAACATGTAAAAAAAATAACAAAGCTAATGTATTTTAAATGTAGATAATGTAAACAATTTCTCTATAATTCTTTGCTAGCTTATAATAATTACTGTATAATGTTGTTAAGTTAAAGGTAAAAGCTAAAAGAATAGTTTAAGTTAATTTTAATTTCTTTTAGTCATGAATAACTCAAATCAAATTCATTAAAAAAATTAATTTTTACTAGTTTTGATTATAATTAATGTGATTATACTGCATTAGTAATAGTCATAGTTGTTAATTTTTATTTTATTTCTTAACTAATGTAATTTTAGTTTTATATAAAAAGTTTTTATTCACCAAATAAGTCAGTCAATTATTAAATATATTAGTTATGTTTAAATAACCACTACCTTGCATGATGTTGCACAAATATCAAACTGAAATTATATTTTGTTCTTGGTCTGTTTCTATTATAACCAAAAGTTTAGTCTAAGTTATATTTTGTTTTAAACAAGCTTTATAAATACAAAAATAAAATAAAATTTATTTGATATTAACTAGTAGTTTTGAATAATTAATCACTTTAATTTTACAATATAAGTCGGTAATATCAATACAATATTTAAATTGAGAACAATACTGTAAAATAAAGCGATTTATAGTTTTATTAGTTTATGATAAATAAGCTTGTTTTATTATTTATGTATTATAATGTCATTTTTAGCTTAAGATTAGAGTTATAATAGACCAAGAATAAAATATATTTTCAGTTTGATATTGGTACAATCATGCTAGGTAATTACCAATGATTTTTGTAAACTAATTATGAATTTTAGCATTAATAGAAGAGCTTGTTTTTTTCAAATTAAAGAATTTTGTGTTACTTATAACTTTTTGGTAAATTATAAAATATAACAATTCTACAATATAAAGTATGGTACATGACAATTCAAATTTGGACAACTTAAATTCCAACAATTCAAACTCTTAAAAAAATAGTTAAAAGACTTTATCCAAAAAAGTTATACAAGTTTAAAAAAATATAAAATGCATTTGTTGATCTTATTAATATCTACAAGTAACTTATTATTTTTCACAAAATCTCAAAAATTTAAAAGATATTTTATAACTACTCTAAATAACTATGTTTTTTACTTCATTTAAGCTATATCTCAAAAAATATTTAATGTTTTGCAAAAAGAAAAAATGTCTTGTAGATATTATTAGGACCAACGTATATATTTTTTATATTTGACAAATATACATTACTTATTTAGTTGTGGCCCTTTCAATTTTTTTTAAGAATTTAAATTGTCGGAATTTGAACTGTCCGAATTTGAGTAGTCGTGCACCTATAAAAAATGATATTAAAATAATGTCGTTTAAACATTTTATAACTAATTTAAATTTGAAATAATATCTACATAATGTTTTATCATCTTCTTTGAAAGAACGGGTTAAAATTGCACGAGAACAAAAAATGAACAAGGAAACAAAATTGCACGAAGAAAATATTTCACGAGAGTAAAAAAATAACTTAACTTAGCCTAGTAAACTTAACATATCAATTTACAATCTATAAATATATTTTTTCATTGTAAATTAATTGTTTTCTTTAACAGCTTGCAAATGTGATTCTACAAGTCGCGAATTTTTTTTTTGCTGTAGCTGGAAGTTTCAACTGTCACCTTTTCATTATTAGTTAGTTTAAATAAAAATTAAAAAATCAAATCACCTCTAATAAAATTATAAAAATCATTTCTATAATATTTCTATACATAAAAATAAGATAAATATATCATTTCTTAATCGTTAAAGTAGTTTTAAAAATGTTGTTAGCCACAAACTTTTGAATATACTTTCCTAAAATAAAGTTTTTTAAAGTTATCTCTAAGATGTATTAGTAAACAAGAAATCTTAATAAATGATATCGTGATGATTCAGAATAGTTAAATTTTAATAGTTGCATTATTATGTCAGATATAATTTTCTACTGACTTTGAAAAACAACATTACTTTTTAACTACTATACTTGGGTCCTTGGACTGCAAGTGCATTTAAATTTCAAAAGACTATATTAAAATCCAAACATAATTTTATGCTGGTCATAAAGCTATTTGACATTCAGTTTCAAATTTTACAGTTGAGATTAACCATTAAACACAATTCATCATAACAAGCATTCATTTAATTAAAAACTTTCGTCGTTTTGCAGGGAATCACGTCGTCGGAACTTTTGTACTTGGCCGACGTCTGCGCCGGGCTGGCAGGCTTCAGCGAATTATGTGGCGGAGGAGGTGGAAGGGATTCGGGTTTGCGCGGAAAAACGACTTCAATTTGTACGACTTCCACTCGACCAACAGCGAGCTTTTCGAGCCCCACTACGGTTTGTTTTACTTTTGAGTTAAAAATAGGTTTGTTATGTTTGAAATAAGTGAATTATTAAATTTAAAAACTGTTTCTAATCTTTGAATGTGAAACTTACTATAAAGTTATCCAGATCAGCTCCTTATGTTGAAAGTTATTTGTTGAGCTCATACATTATTCATGTGCTTCTCTTTATTAAGGCCCAATTATATCTCATAAACCGTTGTGTTAATGCTTGATTAGATAATCTGTTTTTAAATGCTATTTCTAATGTATAGCTCTAGTTTGTCACATTACAATACTAAAGAGAAACTTATAGATATTTTTTTATTGTTTGGATATCATTTACGTTTTATTTTTCACTTACTGTATTATTGTACTTATTATTGTTATTATTTTACTTATTATTGCGCTTGCTATCAAAAAATTATAGATTCTATGATTTAGGGATTTTAATAATGTTAATTAAACTTAACAACATTTACTTTTGATATAATTTTATTTTAGAACCTATAAAATACAAATCAGTAGATATAACACTGCTACTTTAATAAGTTATAAAGCATGTTTACGTTTTCTGATTTTTTATTACTGGACTACTATACTTGGGTCCTTGGACTGCAAGTGCATTTAAATTTCCAAAAGACTATATTAAGATCCAAACATAAGTTTATGCTGGTCATAAAGCTATTTGACATTCAGTTTCAAATTTTACAGTTGAGATTCACCATTAAACACAATTCATCATAACAGACATTCATTTAATTTTTCATAGGCAGGGCAGGGGAACATCGAGAAAATACAATGTGCCAGTTCGCCACCGCGTGGCTGATATGCAGAACTTCATGCTGACATGTGCACCCCCTTCACAATACTTGCTCCGCATCACAAAACTCACCATAGCCGGTCACCAGCCGGCCCTCAAAATCCGAAAGGTTGCATTTTTTTTTTAAACTAAGATTGGTTTTCGTCTATATTAGAAAAGTTATGATAATTTGTAAATGTTTTTTATATGAATTGAAATTATTATTAGTTATTAAACTATGAATGAGTATACTGTATTATTATTTTTTTTACCATTAGAATTAATATAAGTTCTCTAAGCTTTCATTCAAGACATTATTTTTAATCAGATTGAATGTCAGAATATTGGATTATTATTAAGAATTGTTATGAATAAACATTTTTATTTTAGATAACAAAAATTAATGTTATGTAAAAGTTTCCAAAAATGTTGTAATAAACTAAAAAGGCTGTTGTAAAACGTAGATTTTAATCTTTATATAGCGCTTTATACTTTAATTTTTATAAAGTTTTGCAAGATTTTCATTGTAAAATCAATAACGAACTAATTTAAAAAGATTATCATTTCCTTGAGTACATTGTTTAGATGAATTTTTGTTACGTGAAAGCTAATATTCAGATAATGAAAATAAAAGTATGTTAAACAAAGCCATAAATAAATATTTTCGTTAATAAAATGCATAAACAAATGGCATATTAATTGAAAATTGAGCCAACAGAATGCTGTCAAGTAGGTTTGCTGAAGAATGCAAAAATACATACGTCATTAACAAATAATTAACCACGCCAAATATTGTAAGCCAGCTATTTTTTAAGTAAATTCTTGCAGGTATTGCAACAATCTTATTTATTTTGCAGTCAAATTGAAAATTCTTAATAAATTTAACAAAAGATGTTCTTAAGAATGACATAATTTTGTTGAAATAATAAAAAAACGTTTTGAATTACGCTTGGCACCTTTAATTGAAATATTTAACATATTATCTCAATATAAAGTACGTTTTTCTCATAATTAAGCTATAAATAAAGCTTATCCAGTAGCTTTATAGCTTTTTGCATATTAAAGTTTGCAGTAAAATTGCACAAATTCGTGTATATTCATGAGTTTATCAGCCTTAGGCCGTTGAATAGCCGTCAAATACATGTGAATTTTAGTAAATATTTAGGTAAATATTGCTAGATAACTTATGCCAACTATATCCTAATCTTATTTAAGAGCACTTCAAAACTTTTAGCCTCTTTTTTTGTCAAAACATTTGCCAAACTAAGTTCGTTTACTGCTTATAGTTTTACTTTGTTAGAAAATATAAGCGAATACAATGCTTTCGTATACGTTTAAAAAAAAATCAATATTTGTTTAAAAAGTTATATATTTAAAACACTAAAACAACTTCATATTCAATAACTGTTATAACATTTTATTTTATCAAAAGTTACTCTGATTAGATTATTTAAACTTTCATTAAAGACTACAGAAAAGTATCTTTTTATACGCCTTTTCAGTTTGTCTTCATTTATAAATGTTTTATGTATTTACATTTATGTAATTTAATGTTTTTGGTGTAATATAAAGAGTAAATATATTTAAATTTGAAAAGTTCAAGTAAATACCACAGTTTTCGACAGAATTGCTGATGACAATGCAAAGCTTTGTCAAAACTCCACGCATATTGTATAGACAAGTTAGGAAATGGTTGGTTCTATTAATTTTTTTATTGCAGTATAGAAATTGAAGTTTATAGTTTATTGTTTAATTTAACGTCAGATGATAATTTAAAAAAATAAGCTGTATTTAAATTTTGAATTATAGGTTTATTTTAGAAAATATTTTTAAAGTTTCAGGTCAATTATCTTTTAACTTTTTATGTTTTAGTTGTGCAAAGTAAAAATCAAATCATTAAATTTAATAAAAAAACTTTCTTATTTCGTCACACAGGAGCTTGAAGGAGACGCGGCAGTCGGACTTGAGAGAAAAATGTCTTCATAAATGGGAAATCCCCGATGAGATCCGCTGAGAGCCGGCAAAGATGCAGGCGCGGGAAGTTTTCGGCGAGCTGTGCTGTGAGAAGGTAGAAAGTTGTCAACGCAAGAGGCTGGAAAACACCGGTCAGATCATCCACAACCACTATTGTTACGTCACAGGCATCCAGACACCTCACTTGCTTATCAGCAGAGACGTGAGTAAATAAAATCTTTAAAATAAAACAAGAATATTGATTTTGTATAATAACCACCAACTTTCTCTTCAGTATCGTTTTAATTAATACTTTAAATCGTGGTTTTGATAAGAAAAAAGAATTAGATTGTTTAATGGTTTGCAAAAAGATTCTTTCGTCCATGAATTAAGTATTAAAAAATATTCTTAAGGTTTTTTAAACTTACTGTATCTTTTAATTTACTTTGATATTTTACTACTTTGTAGAGTTTTGAATTATAACTAAATTTTTTTTATAGTTTTTACTTAAGAATAGAGTCTGGTAAAATTGGTTGTAGTTTTCAAACTGCTTCTTAAAACTAAAGATAAACTAATTTGTCAAGACGTAGTAGAAATTAGATTAGCGTTTTTAGCTTATTTACTTATAAATATGTACAATAGTAGGTTGATTCAAATTATGTATTAAACAAATGAATATGTTTGTATAGAGAAGTTTTCTTGCACACTATGCAGCAGTACGGTGACATGGAAGGCAGATGGATGAACAGGGCTGAAATGGAACGTAAGTTGGAACTTACCAGGAACACAATCCTGCTCGTTGAAACTGTTAAGGAACTCAATGGTCAAATTCGTAGTCAACAGTGTATTTTTTGTTAGTTGAAGTTTTGTTTGCATTATTGAAGTGTTTGAGTATTTATCAGTAGTTAAAAGAACGCTTTATTAAAATTCTACTTAAAATATCGTAGTTGTTGTCAGTATATAACTATAATTCTCAATTTAACTTTCAAAAGTAGCTTAGTGTGTTACTACAGGGTTCGTGCGCATCAGGCCAAATCAGGCTTGGGTTTGGCGGTCTTAGCGGCTCATTTTGCTTCGAATTCGCGTATTCTTTGCCTATTTTTTGCGAATTTTCCTAGCAAAATTATTTTGTTGCTTTTCAAACTCCTCTCTTGAGAGGTTTTCTGTTTGCGCTTGTGGGACTGGTCGCCTAAGTTTTTCGCGAATTTTCTGATGTCCAGCTATTTTCAAAGAAACTTCTGGCAGGTATTGCAATAATCTTACTTATTTATTATTGTAGTCAAACTGATAATTCTTAATAAATTTAACAAAATATGTTCTGAATGATATTATGATCTAAATGATATTATTTTGTTGAAATAATAAAAAAACGTTTTGAATTATGCTTGGCACGTTTAATTGAATTATTTAACATATTATCTCAATATAAAGTACGTTTTTATCATACTTAAGCTATAAATAAAGCTTATCCAGTAGCTTTATAGCTTTTTGCATATTAAAGTTTGCAGTAAAATTGCACAAATTCGTGTATATTCATGAGTTTATCAGCCTTAGGCCGTTGAATAGCCGTCAAATACATGTGAATTTTAGTAAATATTTAGGTAAATACTGCTAGATAACTTACACCAACTATATCCTAATCTTATTTAAGAGCACTTCAAAACTTTTAGCCTCTTTTTTTGTCAAAACATTTGCCAAACTAAGTTCGTTTACTGCTTATAGTTTTACTTTGTTAGAAAATATAAGCGAATACAATGCTTTCGTATACGTTTAAAAAAAAATCAATATTTGTTTAAAAAGTTTTATATTTAAAACACTAAAACAACTTCATATTCAATAACTGTTATAACATTTTATTTTATCAAAAGTTACTCTGATTAGATTATTTAAACTTTCATTAAAGACTACAGAAAAGTATCTTTTTATACGCCTTTTCAGTTTGTCTTTATTAATGTTTTATGTATTTACATTTATGTAATTTAATGTTTTTGGTGTAATATAAAGAGTAAATATATTTAAATTTGAAAAGTTTAAGTAAATACCACAGTTTTCTACAGAATTGCTGATGAACAATGCAAAGCTTTGTAAAAACTTCACGCATATTGTTCTATTAATATTTTTATTGAATTTTTTTTTAGATTTTGAAGTTTATAGTTTATTGTTTAATTTAACGTCAGATGATAATTAAAAAAAAAAACTGTATTTAAATTTTGAATTATAGGTTTATTTTAGAAAATATTTTTAAAGTTTCAGGTTAATTATCTTTTAACTTTTTATGTTTTAGTTGTGCAAAGTAAAAATCAAATCATTAAATTTAATAAAAAAACTTTCTTATTTCGTCACACAGGAGCTTGAAGGAGACGCGGCAGTCGGACTTGAGAGAAAAATGTCTACAGAAATGGGAAATCCCCGATGAGATCCGCTGAGAGCCGGCAAAGATGCAGGCGCGGGAAGTTTTCGGCGAGCTGTGCGGTGAGAAAGTAGGAAGTGTTTCAGCGCAAGAGGCTGGAAAACACCGGTCAGATCATCCACAACCACTATTGTTACGTCACAGGCATCCAGACAGCTTATCAGCAGAGGCGTGAGTAAATGAATTTTCTTAAATAAAACAAGAATATTAATTTTGTCTAATAAGCACGAACTTTCTCTTCAGTATCGTTATAATTATTACTTTAAATCGTGATTTTGATAAGAAAAATGAATTAGATTATTATTGGTTTGCAAAAAGATTCTTTCGTCCATGAATTAAGTATTAAAAATTATTCTTAAGGTTCTTTGAACTTACTGTATCTTTTAATTTACTTTGATATTTTACTACTTTGTAGAGTTTTGAATTATAACTAAATTTTTTTTATAGTTTTTACTTGAGAATTAAATCTGGTAAAATTGGTTGTAGTTTTCAAACTGCTTCTTAAAACTAAAGATAAACTAATTTGTCAAGACGTAGTAGAAATTAGATAAGCGTTTTTAGCTTATTTACTTATAAATATGTACAATAGTAGGTTGATTCAAATTATGTATTAAACAAATGAATATGTTTGTACAGAGAAGTGTTCTTGCACACTATGCAGCAGTACGGTGACATGGAAGGCAGATGGATGAACAAGGCTGAAATGGAACTCAAATTGGAGCTTACCAGGAACACAATCCTGCTCGTTGAAATTGTTAAGGAACTCAATGGTCAAATTCGTAGTCAACATTGTATTTTTGTTAGTTGAAGTTTTGTTTGCATTATTGAAGTGTTTGAGTATTTATCAGTAGTTAAAAAAACGCTTCATTAAGATTCTACTTAAAATATCGTAGTTGTTGTCAGTATATAACTACAATTCTCAATTTAATTTTCAAAAGCAGCTTAGTGTGTTACTACAGGGTTCGTGCGCATCAGGCCAAATCAGGCTTGGGTTTGGCGGTCTTAGCGGCTCATTTTGCTTCGAACTCGCGTATTCTTTACCTTTTTTTTGCGAATTTCTCTAGCAAAATTATTTTGTTGCTTTTCAAATTTCTCTCTTGAGAGGATTTCTGTTTGCGCTTGTGGTACTGATCGCCTGATATTTTCACGAATTTTCGTATGTGTGTTACGTAAAAATAAATTTAAGTTAATGAATTTTCTTCCTTTAACTTTAGCCGAACTAAAACAACTTGACATATATTTTAAAGGTAGTATACTAGAAAATAAGACAAGTTTGTTACTTTCTCTATGGGTAAGTTCGTCGATATATTTAAACCTACGGAGTTTTCGAGCTTGTTAAACACGGTTTCAATGTTCGAAATTGTTCGGATAAGACCCAATGAAGGGAGAAATTTCAAGGCTCGTTTTGTAGTTTTTAGCCCTCTAAAAGTTTTCTTTTAAAACGTTTTGGTACTTTCTATTGCTAAGCCCTTGATAATCAAACCATACTCTTTTCTCGTACTGTGTTTTCTCGAATACATCGCGCCTACTTTGTATTTTGCTAATCTCTGCTCTTAACAACTCAATTTTAAGGTTGGATCTATAACTTCGTTACAGGCTGTTATAATCTTGATAAAATTTTTGTGGTCTCACTCAATTACTTCGAGGCGCCTAACTCCACCTCATTGATGCTCTGCACAATCTGCTAAGTAAATCAGGTCACGTCCTTTTTGTATCATATTTATCTAGCTATGCGCTCTTCCCATATTTTAAGTTGGTAGAGGTCTTTATCTAGGCTTGTAATTAACCAATTCAATGAGGTTCTATCCAATTAGTTAAATTGTTTGTACCTAAAATTTAGGTTTAGGTAGGCTACAGGATCGGGGCTACTAAACAAGGCAAAACTATAAACTAATGTCTTATATTTGTCTTTTTAAAACTTATTTCAGTCCCTAGAAAGTTGACTGCTTTCAAAAATACAAAAAAATATAACTTAGTATATATCTAATCTTGTAAATTTATTGTATGTATTCAGTTTACATTATACATATAATCTTTTAAAATTTAATGCTAACTTAAATCTTTATTTGTTTATACTTAGTAAACTTTTAATAAAACTGATTGCTTTTAAAAATTGTGTCTATTTAAGGAACCTATTGAATTCTATGGCTTTCTTACTATTTTAAGTGTCTTAGTCCCCATGGTTACCTTTAAATCAAATTTCAACAACTGTTCAATTTCTCAGAATATTTATGACATAAAGTCGCAATTTAACACAATATTTTTCTAATTTTTTGCTAAATTCTAATGATGAATTGAACAAAGTAATATTTTTTTAAATACTATGTAGGACAAATTTAAACTAAGGTGGCCGAAGAACAAAGTAGAAAAAAAACTTTGTATACGTATAAACAATTTCTAATAAAAAACGTTTCGCATATATGTACAACTCTAACAAAAAAAGTTATTGTAAACAAAAAAAAAAAGGGAAAGTCCTTGAAATGTATTTAGTCAAATTCATTATAGGAAAACAGCCAATTTATTAGGTATTTTCGCTATCTATCGTTTGGTTACGCACTTTCGCTGTGGACACAACGTGCGTAGATTCGCGAAAGGTGACTGTACTTGCTATTCTAACAAAAAAAAAACTTTTAATTAACACTAATCTATGTTGAAATTAAGTTATTTACTAAATTGAATATTATGGTATTGATAATTTGAATTATTTTATTATAAATATATATACCGTACCGGTGTGCAATTTTTTGCGCCTAGTAAAAATAACTTTTAACACATAACACTGCGTTTAGGTGCTCATTAAAAAAGGTACTAGATAATTGAAACTAGATATTTTCAAAATGACTAAAGTCGAACAAATGTTTCTTGTAAGTTAAAGTTTGTTTAACAGACATATTCTTGAGATGGTGTTTGAGTCGTATACCACTTTTGTGTTTAAGATGCCAAATATCTTGATTCCATTATTTTATAATGTGTCAGTTACACTAAGAAGCTTAAATACACCTGGGTTAATATAAAAGTTCTGTTTTGTTGATGCTTTTAACAGAATACTTTATAGGTCAAAAAGAAGCTTGAACATGTTTAACTAAAAGCTACAAAACTATGTACATTTGAAAGCACTTAACCAATTACATTGAAAACTTAATTTCTTAATACTTTCGCAAGATTTAGTTTAAGTTTTGTTTTAGAGTTATCGTTGTACCGCGAAAACAAAAAATATTTTATAAGTTTTAAAGATACGCAAATGAGCTAATAATAGTACAACAAATAAATAAATATTTTCAAGTTATAAAAAATAACAATAAGTGAAGTTTTTGTAAATATATATGTTATAAATCAAACTACTTTTTTACCAAGAGTTACGTTCTTTTCAACGGTTATAAGAGGTGTGCATACAATTAACATAGAAACAGTTTTATGAAGTTAAAAATAATTTTATTAATATTTAAAACGTGTTATTTCATAGGTTACTATGAAGAAGGACCAAGTAGACGCAAAAAGACTCAAGAACCAGAAGCGAAGTAAACAAGAGATACTGCAAATTTGTTCCTAGTGTTTCTTACTTAATAGGTGAACGTTGTTTGTTTTAGTTTATAAGTTAGTTGATAAAATAAGTTGTATTTAATATTTCAGAATACATTTCAACATAATTCAGTAAAATACAAGTCAAAAGGTACACATTTTAAATTTAAGTTTTTTACCATTATTACGTCATTAAATTATTTGGAATGAAGCAGGACCGGACCACAATGGTAGCCTAAACCAGAATTCGCAGTGCACTTAAAAAAAAACGTTGTCGCGGTCCACACTTAAATAAAACATTATAAAAATAAAAATGTGATAAAATATACTATGATAAAGCACTTATAAATTGATTTATTATTAGCATTTAATTTCTTTTATTTTAAAGTAGTGCTTAATTTTATCCGATATTGGAACTGTCGCTCTGCAAACGAAGTTTGATTAAATACTTATTTATACATTAAAAATAAGTGAGCTATCTATTAATTAGCTTCAAGTGGCGTCAGGTGCAAATCTGATGATACTTCTTTAACTTGATTGCTTAATACTCAATAAAAATTAAAAACTGCAGTCATATTATTCTAAGGCAAAATTATGAATTAACAGTAGCTTTAAAAGGTCCTTACAGTTCAAAAAATAAACTTGTGGAGTTTTTATTACATGTCGTTTCGTTCTAGTAGAAAAAATTAAAAGTTTAAATTACTGTTTACATACATATACACAACTGAATATTTATTTAATTTCGAATACTACCTTTTTAGTTGTTAAACTCTGTACTGGCTTTTTATTTCATCGGTGTTTTGTACTTTTATAAATCAAAAATACTCAGCTTAAATATATTTAATTATGTCATCAATTGTTTAAAAACACAGTAACATTAATATTAAAATTAGCTTTACAGTGTTAAGCTTCTTTATTGTAGCACAAATTTCAAGTAACTAATTTTTTAAAACACAAAGCTTATGGTAACTTTTAGTTTTGATGATGTTGTTAAAAATAGTATTTTGTAGTGAGTTTGTTTTACTATTTACTTTGAAATTAAAACAAATACAATAATCAAGCTTACTATCGATGCAGTAAAAGATATATTATATTTAGAAAGTTATCAAAATAGTATAGTTACTAGTGAAACTTAAAGTACTTGCCTTTTAAAAAATAAAATGTTAAAGTTAAGAACAAAAATAGTGTTGAAGTAAACTTATAAACTGCAGTAATTGTTTTAAACGGAAATAGAAAATGCTAAAAGCTATTTGTTATTAAAATTATATTAATAACATTTAACTTGATCTTTAAAAGATGATAGTTTATTTTAACTTTTATTTAAAAGTTGCGCAATGTTTATATTCTAAACAACATTAATTAATCAATTTAAAATTTTAAGTTTTTGTTCTACACAATGTTTAATGTGTAATGCAATGATCACGAACTAAAACCTCTTTAAGTAAGACTGACAAAGCTATATATACTATTATTAAGTGCTAAAAATTAGTACTATTTAGATTCTCGTTAAAAGTGATTTAATTAAAAAAGTCTGTTAACTTAACAAAAATTCCAAAGTGTTTTATGACGAATTGAACAGTTATTATAGAGCTTTTATTCGAGTTATTATGAGGGTTAAATTAAATTATAATACAAAAAACTTATTGGATATAGCATACAATGAAATAAAAATATGAAGTACAAATACGATATAAATACAAGCACAAATGCAACAAACTTAGTAAATGGTAAAATATGCAATTACGGACATGAAAATGTTATGAAATGTTATGATATTGAATAAAATTTAGCGAAGTGTCTACATCTACCAGTTTGCTCGGTCCTGGAGTTGAGAAAGGTTTTTTTGTCAGCGAATGCTATTTCAAATATTTCAATATTACACAGAAAGCATGTTCTGCTCGGTTTGCGTTGATCAATTTTATGCATTATCTTCCATTTAACATTGTTCTTAATCATATCATCTTTGAAGTTAGCGGCCTGAATAAATGAGCTGAATTTTGTGGATTCTTTCAGAATTTAATTTCTGCAGCATATTTTCATTGTATCTTGTTTTAAAGTTTCTTGCAGTGGATCCAATATAACGCTGTTCTTTGTTATTATATGAGACAGTAGCTTTGTATATGACACGTCTGGAAAGGCATTTACCTTCCACTGGGCATGAGGTTATAATTCTACAATTGTAAGTTGTTTCATTTTTCTTCTGCTTTTTTTACTATCCTCTATGATTTTGAGATTTGATTCGGTGATTTCGGATTGTTAATTGGCATACGTGAATAACTTATTTTGGTTGTCTTTCTGTTGAGAATTTTATTTATCCGTTTTTAGGTATAAACTTATCTACTAAATTAAGAAGATTTTCATATTTTGGTCTTTAATGTTGCGCTAAAAGGGGGGTTGTAGTATAACATTTGCTTTTTTCTTCTTTTTCTACCGGCCGTATCGTAATTTTGATATGAGTATTCTAAGATTTTTTTAAAGCCACTGTTTTTAACGCCTTCTCGTATGATTCCTTGTAATTATTGGACATAGTATTGTTTTTTGATGAAGCAGATAATATATTTTGTATAATATTATGTAGTTCTCTTTTGACGCTTGGTGAATGGTTAGAGTTTTTATTTATGTTTTTTTCTTTAGCGTTGGGTTTTCTGTGGGGATGATATATCATTCTCTAGATCAAGTAATACGTCCAGGAAGTCTATCTTACTGCTGTCCAATTCGATTATATTTTTAAATTTTGTTCAGAGTAACCCGCTCTAACATCTTTTTTTTATGATTCTTTTTATCGCTTTTTAATTATCAAAAGTCCATCATCGCGGTACAACTCGAAGTTATCTTTAGATAAAAATTAGTTTGAGTTATTCAACAGGAACGAAACGATTAAGTTGCAAACTTCAGCGCCATGGTAGCTTCCCATCGGAACGTCAAATAGGTCTTCTTTTGCATTCTTTTTGTCCAAACTTTGTTGACATGTCTGAGAACTGCCTTGCATGAGTGTAGTATAGTATCTATGTCTGCGTTTGTTATTTTCATATATTTCTTTTCAAATTCGATAGATTTTTTAGTAACAGCTTTTTCGAGTTACTTGGGTAGGATTCTTCTATATTAAATTTTATAAACGTGTAACTACTCTTGTTGTGGATTTTATAACATTATCAGTTTTTTTTCACTTCTGTAACTTAGTTTTTTCTTTAACTGTATTCTAAATTGTTAACAATAATTTTGTATTCTAAACAACCAAATAGTATGTTAAACGCTTCTGCTACAGCAAACAATCAATGTATATGTTATAATACACAACATGAAGGTAATTTTACTTTTACATAATAAATAAAATAAAATTACTGGTCACTCTTCTTAACATTATTAAAACTATTGAGAAATTCAACGACCTTATGTAAACACAATAAATATTTTGTTCACGCTTTTCAATTAAAATTTACTGCTTTTGGTTTGAAGTTAAATATGTGTACAAAGTGTTTACCTTCTTCTTTCTAGTTAAAATTTTAATGCTTGCCTAAGCTTACCAACTTTCTGCTATAAGATTCTATTTTAATGAAAAATTTTGTTTTGTAGTAACAACTGTGCCAGAAGTTTTTAAACAGTGGACTTAAATTTAAATTAAGGATGTTTCTTAAAATCATGTCCACTAACTTTAACAACTAACTATAACTCGTAAAAGTTTATACTGAAAAAACTCTATTTATTAAAAATAAGTAAAGTATTTCAACTAAAACATTAAAAGACTTTAAATTAAAACCATAATGATAAAATAGAAACGTTTAAATTTGTTTTAGTATTAATAAAAATACAATGATCTAGCCTACTATCGGTTTGTAATAACAAAATAAAAGAAAGATAATGTATAAGAAGTTGGTTAATTTTTTTAGCTCTTAGTACAACTTGAATTACTTGCTATTCAAAAAAGTATATGTTAAACTGGAAAAGTAAGGTTTAACATGTTTTTTAGCAGAGTACTGCATATACTCATATAAAACTTAAATTAGGGACTAAAATGATGATTATAAATTAAAATGTTTAAAAGCTTTAATAATATTTAAGTATTCTTCCAATATACATTAAAAACGTTTTAGCATTTAAATATTTAAACTTATTACAAGCTAGTTGTAAATTTAATACATTATTAATTTTCTAAGTAACCACATACTTATGTTGTAAAAGCAAACAATTATTTTACACGTTTTGTAAAAGAATAAGAAAATATTTTAACTGCCTATAACATAACTTAATTGCGTTTAATGACTAGTCACTATTAAAAACTGTTCAGATAATAGATTATATTATGTAAAATATACTAAATAAAAAGATACCTTTGGTCCATGTCATTAATAAAATAGTCTTTGGTTGAAAGTTTGATTTTTGTTTTACTTGGTGTCCAGTTTTGTTCACTTTTTAAAAACCATAATGCTTGCCTAAGCTTAAAAATTTTCTATTACAATTATCTGTTTTGATTAAATTAAGCGTTTTGTAACAAAAACTCACATATAGGTGAAATTAATAAAACTATAAATTTTTCTTACAAAAATAACTATTACTTAATCTTTAAGCTTAAGAAAAAAATTTAAAAAAAAAAAATTCCACATAATAAACCCATTCAACATATTAAAATAAGTCTAGTATTGTAACTTAACATATCAGGTTAATAAATCAAAAAACCAAAGATGAAAGTAGGTTTTGAAACATGTAAAATTTTCATTTTATATGTATCAAAGTAATCCAACCTCACTACCATCTTTCTTTTGATTGTATCTTATACGAATAAAAATCTGATTTATCATAAGTATCAAAAATAAACAACATTATACTAATAAGGCTATTGATAATTTTGTCAAACAAAATTTGGGCAAAAAAACTATGCTCAACTTTCGGCGCAACCGCTCAAAATCTAGGATATAACTTAAATAAAAAACAGTCATTTAATAAGGGAGACTCTCTTGGGCAAGCCAAAAAAAAATTGGCAAAAAAAAAGGACGTTTGTCTTTCGACAAACGCCCTTGAAATATAATGTTAAAGCCTGAAAAAAATTGGTAAAAAAAAAGGCGAACGTCTTTCGACGAACGCCATTAGAAAAAATAAATTGAAAAAAAATGGGAAAATTTTGGAGCAAAAAAAGGCCCCGAAGCCGCCGCGGCGGCTTCGGGGCCTTTTTTTGCTCCAAAATTTTCCCATTTTTTTTCAATCTTTTCTATCAAACTCTCTCACACTTATAAAATTCATTTTCAACTAAATTTCGAAAAAAACAGCCCTCCCCTTTTGCTGAAATTTTTTTCTCAAAGCTTCTGCTTCGTTCGCAAAACTCTTCGCTGTACATGAGCTCTGATCAGTAAAGCGACCGTGTGATTCAGTCGCTTTTTTACTTGTTACATTTTGTGTGCTTTACCATTCGCCATTTCTAGTACCTCGCCTTCTCTGCTTCAGTCGCCCCGGCCAAACCTTTACCTCTAGAAATGCTTTAATCACTTCATTTCGCACACGTTCTTTTACTTGGGCTGAATCATATCAGAGCTCGTTTACTCACTGCTACTTCTTGCGAGAGCGCGGCTTTTACATGGCTTTCTTCGGACGGTTTCTGCCATTCCTCTCGCTTTACCTTTACTTCTTGCGAGAGCCCGGCTTTTACATGGCTTTCTTCGGACGGTACCTGCCATTCCTCTCGCTTTACCTTCCCTAGCTACTTATTCAATGAGGTCTGCTATACGACTTCTAACCGCCCAGCTGCGGTCTTTCAACTCCAGCTTGAGTCGACGGCCACGTCAACTCAAGCTATATGCCTGCAAAACACTAATAGTTAACTCGCCTTGACGACGTCTACCCGCTTAGACCTCTAGGGATTTATTCATTACAACTTTACATTGTAAAATCCCTAAGCTGACTAAGTCGTCAGCTCGCTTTCTGGCACACTACAAGTGCCTTACTTAATAGTGTAACATTAAGCATACGCGTATGATGCTCAAATGTTCGTGTCTAAAAATTAGGCTACCTCAAGAGAGTCAAACTTTTTCTCTCTTTTATAAAATCACTTGTTTGCAATATTGCTTAACTTGTATGTAATACTCTTTATATCATCATGTTTACCACATGCACTATACACATCGATAAGGACACTAAGAGGTACGCATTTGCGTAAAGTACGCACTTACAATAACAATGAGTTTATTTATAAAGTATAAATGTGAAAGTTTTTACTTTTTTCAAACTTAGATGTTGGGTTTTTTATTTAAGTAACTATATATTATATATACTTTACAGCAAACACAGTTTTATTTTCAGTTAAACAGCTGTGAAGTTTAAGATGTAACAAATATGGTTCATTTGCATTGTTAGCTGTTTTAAATATAACAAAGCTATACAAACAACAAGTTTTATTTGAAAACAACACTGAATATAAATTTTTATTACATATACATATTCCTTCCTATAACAAACTTTATAACAACATGTGCTTTTATACTACTAACAAGTCTCTAATATAAATTTTAGTTTTATCAATATTTTATTATGTATGAGATTATTAGTATCTATATTGATTTTTTTAACTAATTTTATTAAAATTTTTGAAAATTTGATTATTTTTGAAATTGTTATTTTCACTATGAAAAAATTCAAATAATAAATACTGAAGCTTGTTAGCATTTTCAAATTAAATATCTTAAATTTCATAATTTAAAACTACAAGTTTTCTTATTAATAATTGCTTACAATAAGTTGCAAACTGACTATTTCAATTAAGAAAACATAACCAAACCAGTTTATTATAAGTGATGCATTTTTTTATTGAAAACAAAATTTTGACATGTTATCACTTGTGCTTTGTTGTTTTTATTCTTCAACAGGCAAATAGACATGTCGATATCTGCGTCCTCACTGCGGCTCCGGTTCACCATCTTGGGCCGGTTTCATGCTGTCCGAAAGCATTAATTTTTAACATTAATTAACATTAATTTTTCGTATGTTGGCACTTTTAACTATACTTTCTGTAGTATATTTGTATGATAAATCTATTGAAATTCTGATTATTTTATTTATTTTATTTTTTAAGTCTAAATTGTAAGTTCTAGTAAATTTTGTTGTTAAATTTAATGTATTTTTTAAATTCATTGCTTGTAAGTTGTCCTATTTTTAGTCTGTTTTATTTTGTCTTTTCATAAAATATCAAAATCCAAACAATTTATTTTGCATGTTAAGTAAAGATTATTGTATTGTAGCTTTTAATTATACACTCTGTAACAGTGCTAACTGATTTAATCAGTCTGACAGAATGACTAAATTTATGGGTTTTTATACCCAAAATGTAAAAGAGAATAATTAAATTACGTTTAATAAAGAAGTTATTTAAGTTAAATATGTGTAAATTTTGTACACTTTTTAGTGAAATAAATATTGTTAGCATAAATTATTATTTTTTTTAGTAACTATTTACAAACTACAATGACATTAAATTTTTAAACTATATAAGATTAAAAATATTTAAGTTTTGTAAATCTCTCATACTTTAACAAGTTTACTAATTGATATTTTTAAGTATATTGTTTCTGTGTATACAGTACTCTTCTGCACGGTAGCTAAACGTGGACGTTTTCTAGTGCACAATAAGAGAATCTCAACATCTTCCGCGTACAGTGCCTTCGTCGTATTGTTAGAATAGCAAAAAAAAAAAAAGACCACTAACGAGAAAGTATTGAAACGTATTAGTTTTGACCGACTTTACACTCAATCAACGCAGGTTTCGCTGTCATGTTCTAAAGTAAACCCAAGATAGTTTGTTGTACAGCGACTTCGCAACCACGAACTTCCAAGACTACGTATTATAGTCGTATGACGTAACAATATTGAACATCAGCACTGGTGAGTTGCAGCTACATGTTAATCTACTATCCACGAATAAAGAGACTGAAGCAGAAGAATAAAAAGTCACTTACTTATCTTTTTCTTTTATTGTTAAGTAGATCAGCTTATAATTTGTTGCATAACTGTAAATCGTTTTACTGTCGTTTATACTGAAAATATTTATTATGTGTTATTTTCTCTTGTCTTACTAATCTTAACCTGTTAATCTTCAGAGTATGTTTGCTATTGTACGCAAAGTACATAGTGCGTCTATTACTATTATAAAATAACAGTAACTATTAGAAAAATTGAAAATTGCTTGTATTGAATGTGTTTCTACAGCAATGGTGTACTAAAGTTTTTCAACAAACTTAATTTTTAATTCGAACAAAACAATCTAGATACGTTTGAAAAAATTTAAAATTAACACACCAACACTTAACAATTATTTTTAAATGCCATTTTAAATTGCTTTTTCGAAATTATTAAGCATATCTTTGTTTGTTTTTTTTTCTAAATCTCATGTCTTTTTAGTAGTTACTTTGTTAATTACTTTTTCTTTAGTGTTCAAGCTTAGTTAAAACTCATTATTACAAAAAATAAGGCTGTTCAAATTTTGTTATAGAAAATTGCAGAATTGATCTTATATTATAAGAAACATTATAACACTACGAAATATTATTTAGTTTTTTTTTTAATTATACATTAATTAAAACTAACAAGCTAGCTTTACATAACTCAACAGTAGATATTTAACAAAATCAGGTTTATAAAGAGAGCTGTAGTTTACACCTCAGGTATACTTTGTAAAAAAAAGCCTTTGTTTAAAATTCCCCGGCGTAAGGTCTTATAAATTATAATATTTATTTTAAATCTTACTACTGCCGGATTTTAACACTTTACACAAGGCTTTTTACCAAGTCTAGCTTTGTATATTAAATAACAAGATGTTAGTTTTCAGTTGTAAATTTGTTAACATCATTTTAATGAATTGTAGTAATATTTTCAGATACTCACTGATAAACATTGTGTCATTGCATAAATTTTTAATAAAAACGCTTATAGTTTAAATATTTCAGGATTTTATTTTAAAAAGTTTGTTGTGTTATTGTGATATTAGCAAAATGAACTTAAGTTCAATCATACTACTCGCAATTTTTCGAAAAACCAATTTAAATCATTGTTACAAAAGTAAAACTTTAAAGCTCATTATCGGTAGCATGGCATATAGTTTTAAATAACAAGTAAGAACTATGAAATCAACTGTTTGATTGTACATTACATTTGAGCTAGTAAAAAATATCAAAATAGTTCAAAAAATATATACAAACATTTATAAGTTGGTTTCAAATACTAATTAGTTGTACTGAAGTATAATTATTGATTAGATAAGATACTACTTAATCGTTGTGCAAAATTAATGTTCCTACTTAATTATTCATTGTTAATGTTAATTCTATTCATTAGAATTTTCCTAAAAACATTTTTGAAAATTAACAGAAACAAAAGTAAATAAAAGTTATGGGAAATTTTGTTACAAAAATGTTTGGTGCGACTGAAGAGCATCTAACACATGCACGGAATACTAATGCAGTGTCGATTGTGGGCAAAGAAGAAAATAAGATTGGTGTTTCTTTTGATGTTTTAATTAACAATTTTGGCTACTTTAATTATAAAAACTTTTTCAAGAATGATGACAAACCGTTGATTTTTAAATTTCCAAAAATATCCGAGTCTACTACGCTGAGTGTTTTGGAGTTTGTAGAAAAAGGTAAGCATTTTTTAAGTTTTTTTATTAATGAGAGGTTATATAACAAAACAAAAAATTTCTCGAAAATGTTGTGGTTTAAAGACCTGGGTACACAAAATGACCTCTCGGTCATCAAGTTGCACAATTAACTTGTTCATAATTAACTCGGGGCAAAAAAAATTACATTTAAAGTTTAAACTCCTAAACGAAAACTCTACAAAGAATTAGGATATTAAATTTAAGAATTCTTTCTTTTCTAACAAAAACATACAAAAAAATTAAAGGATTATTTATATAATAGTATCTAACAGTATATATATTTTCAACTTTACGTTAAAAGTTAAAATTTTAATCTGAAATGTTTTCAATTTTTAAATTTATCAGTATTTATAGCAAGTGATTTAACCTTATAAGGATTAAAAAAAACTAATTATAAATTATATATATTTTAAGTTTTTAAAAGAATGTTTATGAATTTAGACTGTACTATCAACTAATTTTTACTTATTAAAAATTAAGTAGTGATAAAGTTAAACTATAAATGTTTTTAAACACACAAAAAAAAGCTGCAATATTTATTATATCCAATAATGTGCTTAAACTAAGTAAAAAATATAAACTAACTATAGACTTTATAAAAAATCTTAGTTGTTATAACTTTGAATAAATAATTAAGTAATGGAGTTAAACCAAACCAAAATAATAATGTTAACAACCACAAAAATACTTTAAATTGTAAATAAGTTTTTCTTGAAAAAATATAAACAAATAAAATAATTAAATAAGTCAGCCTGTTATTAGTTTCAAATTTTATCAGTAATTTCAGCTTATGAAATATATTTAAATTTTTCAGGTCAAACCGAAGTAAATAAAAAGAATTTAATCTCTATACTTGAAGCTGAAAGACTACTTAAAAACTCTAGTTTAAAAATGTACCTTTGTAATTTTATAGTTGAAGAGGTGACTATTAAAAACTGGTGTTTTTATTTACATCTTTCTAAAGTTTTCTATTTAAAAGACCTGGAAGAATTCTTGCTAAGCTTGTGCTTAAATTGTTTTCTAACAAACTATCAGCCTGATGTTTTATTGGAGTTGAGTTTTACGGATATATCCACTTTAGTTTCTTCCTCTAACTTAAAAATTGACTCAGAGTTGGAAATATTTAACGCAATAGTAAGTTGGGTGGGCTACAAAAAATTTGAACGTAAATGTTACACTGACAAACTTTTAGGTTTAGTTCGGTTACCTTTGTTGTCAGAAGAAATACTTAAAAATGTCGTAAAAGAACATCCTCTGTGTAGTAATAGTGCGCTGTGTAAAAATATAATTAATAAAGCTTTGAAAGCAAAAAGAAATAAGTTTCAAAACGTAAAAAAGTTTTGGTTTGAGAACCGTTGTAATAGTCAGATAAATTTTGACAAAAATGAAATTTTATTTTTTGGTAGTGAATTAAGTTTCAAAAACGATACTTTTGAACCATTAGTTCTCTCTCACATAACTGATAGAAACACAATAGATGAAATTAAATCAACAAACAACATGCTAAAGCAAATGCCTGAAAAGTTTGTTTGTACTTTAATAGGCACAAAAATATATTGTTTTATTGGTGATCAAGGTGAAAAAGATGGGTCTTTTCAGGTTTATTGCCGAAGGACGGATCAATGGAACCGTTTGGAAATTCTCCCTAAAAAAAGGTATATAAATGTTTTTTGTACTTGTGCATTTGTCGGTAAAATATATGTTTTCGGTGGTTTACATCATTACGATAACAACTTTGTATACGACCCAGATAAAAACAATTGGAAGAAAATTTCGAGTAAAATCAATTCAGTAAAATATAAGTCATCATGCACAGTTTTTAATGGACAATGTGTTATTATAGGGGGTATTACGTTTACCGAAAATCGCCAAAACTACTTAAAATTAGTTGAAAGTTATGATGACTACCTTGACAAGTGGTCACTTTTACCGAACTTAAACATCGGTCGAAAATACCCAGGTTTACTCGCACGTGGTAACAAACTGTTTGTTATTAGCGGTGGATGTGATAAACATGAAGTTTACGATTGTATGACAAAAAAGTTCACTTTAATTGCCCCATTTCGCATTAAAGATACACTTCATAGACCTTACTTACACACAGATGGTAACAGAATCTATGTTTTTGGTTCCTGGCGTCTTGACGGTGATTTAGCTGTCCCAGTTTATGATGTCACTGAAAATAAATGGCAATCAACTGTAAAAACACCTTCCAAATATCTAAGAGAAGGTCATGTTGCAGTTTCTTTTGAAAAATATTTAAAATAATTTAAATCGTTTTTGTCGTTTAATGTTTGTTTTAATCGCTTTTCGTAACAAAGTTTCTTTTTAAAATAATTACTTTACTTTTCAAAGTTTTCAAATGTAAGTTACTGGCTGATTATATAAAATTGAAATATTTCCCTAGAATATTAGCTTCGATTAGATTGTTTAACGTAAGTCCAAACTTAATTATAAAAGTCTTAAATAGTCTGATGTTACTCAGTCTCTGAATTTTAAGATATTAAGTTCATTTTATTATTGAATAAAATATTTTTTTATAATTTAATTAATTTAGATTTGCTTTTAATTAATCAACTATTATATTTTAAAGCATTTGTAAAAGATAAATAATAACTAATACTTAACTTTTTCTATTTTTTCAGCAAAGAAGATTTTTATAATTTTGCTTTGCATTTAAAAAATTTAAATAAGTTTACTAACTTTATTATGCGTTTACTAAAAACCAAGTAAATAATCAACAAAATTTAAAACTTGTTTATAAAGCTTTATAATTTTCTATAAACACTAATCAAATAGATAAGTTATTTAATAACATATAGACTTTTGACAAAATTAAATTTATATAAGTTGTTAAATTTATATAGCTTTATTTCTCATATTAGTATAAGGTAAAGTAATCCTTGCATAAAATATGACATTTTATATGTGAAGCAGAATTGTTAGAATACCAATGTTGATATGCCAGCTGAACACTAAATATTAAAAAAAAAAGTTTTTCGTTTTTACTAAAATATCAAGCTCTTGTTTTATGTGACTAAATACTCATCGAAATCCAGCAGCCCTGATGCATTCTTTATGTTATTATAGCTTAAGAAGCAATGTTAAAAAAAAATCTGATTAATAATTAATTTAGGTTTAAGTCGTTTTAAAACAGTTTTTTTCTTTTCGTTAAAAATGATGAAGTCTTTAAAAAAATCTTTTTTTTATTTATCTATTGTATCCTACATAATCATTGTAACGTTAATCCGGTCGATTTTAAATAAAGTTATTTCATTAAATATTTTTGTGCCTAAAAAGTATTATTAAAACAGATTTATTAGATTCAAAGGGATAAATAACATTTTAACATACCATTTCATCAAAATGAATATTAAAAGTTTCTTTATGATACGGTATCTAATGTTATAATGGATTTATATTTAAAAACGGCTCGGTGCTGATAATGTAAGTATCTTAATCACGGTATTTAAAATATTTTGAGTTGACTGAAACCCAGTGGACAACACATAAACAAAAATCCATGTTATAAAAATGCATTTTTTACGCAGTGAGTTACCCACGCAATTCTAAATTCAAGTTTTAGAAAAATATATCCTGTGACCGTTTATGAAAATCAAATAGTAGCTTAGAAGATTTAATTGAAAACTTTACCTTAAAAGCACAACTCGGCTCGTCAAGCAAAAGTATACAACACACAATTTTTAATTTAGCTAAAACATACATATAGAAAACAAATAACATTTAGATGCCGATAAAATATTTTATATATAATATAACACAGTATTTTCTGTACTTATAGGGGTTTAGTAAATGATTTATTATCTGCTTTTATAGGTTATATTTTAGACAGTTTATATTTATAGTATCACGAAACGAATGCAAACTATTTCTTACCACTCAGTCGTGGTGAAAGATTTTTTTTGCTGCAATATACTTGTCGAAAAACGATTGTTGTAAAATTATAATAAACAAATCAAAAAACTGAATATTAAATGCACTTTAATTAGACTTGAAAAGTTTTTTAATAACGACTTACAAAAAATAGAACTTATGTTTTATTTTTATGCTACTTAATTGAAAACATATAAAAATACTTTCTTTTACTGTTTGTTATTTTTAAAATTTGTTACATACTTATTTCATGAACGGCGGGTAAAATAAATTTCAAGCTTTAAACTCCTGTGACGTTGAAATAACTGTAAGTTATTGTAAGTATTTGCTATTTAATTAAAAACATAAAAAGAAAACCACCGAAAAACATTTTTCTATTATCCATTATACTTAAATTTTAAATATCAATGTTAAGTAAAATGGTAAAATTCTAGCTAGTCTAATGTTGTATAAATAGTATACAATATTGTAATTTTAATTTGCCTATGAAAACTTGTTCTAAAATTATAGTTGAAAAATTCTTGAATAAAAAAAAAAATTCTTTGAAGTCATTTTTTTGTTTAAAATTTAAAAATTGCTAAGCATAAGTTATACTTATAATTAAGTTATTTTTTTTGATGATTTAAGTAAAATTGCGTATGACTAGAAAAATATACTTAGTAAACTTTTTCCAAGTGCTTTTAATTCTTTTTTTTCTTTTTAGTTTTCTTCTTCCTTTTTAGCTTTTTTGTTTTTCAAAAAAGTTTATTAACAATGAAACAAAAAAATATTTAAATGACTGATGTCATTTCAATTTTATTCTTATCAACATTTTTTCAAAATCATAAAAAAAGGTATCAGAGAAAAATGAAAATATTAATCTAGAGAATATGCTTTAGTGTAGGAAAAAAACGACGGATTCCAATAAATATATCATATTTTACAAATTGCCTTATAACAAGTACTATAATTTTTTATAAATGTAATGGCCTAAAACTATAATTAATAAAACCTTTTTTGTATAATAAAAGCACAACTTTAATGCTCGATAAAAACACAACTACAGTAAGTAAGTAGCTAATAATTTTCAGGGATATTAGGTTTATTTGTATACTTTCTTTACACAATCCGAACCTTTAAACGATTTTTAAGACTTTTACTAGAAACTTTGAACTAAGCCTTGTTGGTACGTTTTCCTACTTACACTTGATGATCTGGTGGCTTCATACCTAACAAACAGCAAGGAGCCTTAAAATATTGAATTTTTTTTTGACTATTTTGACTAATAACACAAATGAAAAACATCATGCAATTTTTTTTTAGTTCTTCGTATCACAAAGGCTGTGTTATGTAAAACGTTTTATGTATTGCTTGAAAAAAATTTCATACAAAATGTAAACATTGGTATAACTACAATAGTTTTTCGTTTAAATGCAAGTTGTTCTGAGTATCTAAATAAAAACTGCTTTCTATATATTTTTGTTTACAAAAATATTTAGATAGATTAATTTTTTTTAAATTCAATAAACAATGATCTATATTAAAACAATTTTCATCCTTAGTTTTTTTCCAATAACATATTTATTTTAACATTAGTTAAGTGGTTTATTAAACAAAACCAAAAATTGCTCAAAACTTTTTTTGTTCAAGGACCTGGATACGCAAAAAGACCTCTCGATCATCAAGTTGCATACCCAATATAATCGAAATTATAATGAGCTACAAATGAAAAAAAAGTAGAAAAGTCTACAGTAACTTTGTTTAATATAGAAGAAACGTTACATTAGTGTACAATGTTTATGTAGTATGTTTATTAATTGTTCGTCGGAAAACTATATTTCAGATGTTTTCTATCTGAAAACTATTTGAAATTTAGTTTTATAATTTTTACTCGCATTTTTGTGGACGTTGAAAAATATATTTAGAGATTTTTCAAACTAATTTTTTTTTAGAGATCAGGTATGATCCACAAAAATCTACCAATAAAAATTTAAACTATCATGTACTGTTAAAATCTGTGTATGGCGTAACGGCTGATGCAAACACTAAAGTATCCTAACCATAGATCTTTAATAGTCTTGAAGCATTAAGGACAAATATGTAGAAAATTAAAAACAGTTATACTGAATAATATTGTTTAATAACCGCTGTACCATAGAATAGAGCTTGGAAAAATATTCGCCAGTATTACCATTATTATTCCATTTAATATATGTATAATATCCATATAATTATGTATAAGAAACGTATATTATCTATTCAGTTGTTTTTAGAACTTTTGATTTCTGGAGTTTCTGCCATAACAAACTAAAATTATATTTTTTTGGCAAGTATGCTTCGTAGCATAACATATAATAAAAACTTTAAGATAGAGGTGTGTAACGTTTTGAGTCCGCGGGCCAGATGTTGAATTTTTTTTTTGCGGGTCGAATCATTTCAGTTAATTATATTAATTTACTAAAATTGCTCAACTACAAAATTAGTTCTGATAAAACATTTAATACTGACTTTTTTTACCACATCCACTTCAAGTTAAAGTTAAAAGCTCCCGTAAATAGGTAGGTGTTAAATGTGTTGCAGTGGTCTACTATATAGTCTACTATATAGTAATATAGTTAAATACATTCTAATATTTTCTTCTTCTAGTATACTGATGAGTCTCCGTTTTTTTAGATGGTTTGTTTTTGTTGGAACTAGTTGCAAATATGAGCTAATCGGAAGAAAACAACAATTTTCTGTGATTTTTGCAAAATGTCTAATAAGTTGAAGATGCTGTCGAGTTGGTAAATATAAGAAACGAATGTTTCCATTTGCTGTACGTACTTGAAGTATGTAGTTAGTATGCGGTTGTAAAAACTTAAAAACTTCTATTTACTGTAACTACAATATTTAATAAGTAAAATTAATTTTGTTACCTTATCAAACCAAACTATTTATTAAAAAGCCTCTAATCCAACAAAGCTTTTATTGATAGTTTGAAATACTACTTGAAAGTTCAAATAGTAATGTATTAATTGATAAACTTTAAACAATTTTAAGTATCTGTGTGATGTCTGTAATTTAAAAACAAAAAATTTATAGTTAATGAATACTGCTCGAATTTCGATGACTGACTATTGTTGCACTAAGTAGTACTTTTAATCAGCAGCCATTTTTTGTTAAATCAGTAGTAAGAGTTAAAAATTAGTTAAACAACAAAATTAAAGATAACATATACCGTGAAGTCAAAAATAAAAGGACTTATGCTGGGATTTGAACTCGGGTCGCTCGCTTCCTTTTCCTGACCCTTACCACTCGTCCACTAAAACTCTTGATATAGTTACTTATAAAATGTATATAAAGCATAATTTTCTAAAAATCGTGTGGAACAAACAGATAACATAGTAAATAACAGATACAATATTTTGCAAGTTTTCAAATTAATATGTTTAATAAGTTGACAAAAAACATTGTACCTTACTTTTGTTTATTTCATATTTATTCTAGTTAATTATTTGTAAGTCGTAATTGTTTTCAGTTCCTCAAAAAAAAGAACAGTTGTAAAAGCTAAGTATTTCAAAACAAAACATACTAAGTAGCAATAACTTTTTTTAAACTACAAATAAATATCATTTATTAATGATTATTTAAGTAAGTTACTGCATAAAAAATTAATGTAGAAATTAATTTTCAATTTTTTTAAAATAGATGTTTTAATAGTGATTATGAAACAAAGCTTGTAACTTAATTATAACATATAAATACTAGCAATTTAATTTTGTTCTTAAAGTACAAGTCATAATTTTATCAATACAAGTTTGTTTGATTTTATCTGCCATAAAAATATTTTTTTATTAAACAAGATGTTTTAGTAAATACAATACTAATAGTAAGTATTTCAAATACTTTCTATAACTTTTTTTTTACTTTTTCGTAATAATGTTATTAACCTTAAACTTATTTGTATAATTTTTTTTTCTCATTAATTAAATAAGGAAGTGTTACATAATGAAATATGCATTTTTAAATGCTAAAAGTTTAATCTAACTTAAATGAGTAGAAGCCATATATTTTTTAACAAAACTTTAAAAGTAATTAAAATAATAAAACTTAAATACTTTAAGTTTAAAGTCAATTTGACTAATAATTAAAATACAACTGCTTTATATACAAAATGTTTATAAACTGATAACTTTTAAAGAATGCAGGTAAATAAAGAAACCTTCAGACTATAAATACAATATATTTTACAAACTAAACTTTTTCTGTGTAAATAGACATTGGTAAATGTTTTAGACATAAGACCTTCGATCCAAAGCACCAAACAAAATACTATTAAAATTTTTAACGAATACACTGAAGTATAAATACTCAAACAACTATTTTCTAATTAAAATTAGCTACATAATTGCAAATATTACTAAACAAACTAAAACATAAAGCAACGGTTAGTTGTAGTTTTTTCAATGTTTTTATTAAGACCCAAAAAGCAAAAATAAAATGTTTACTACTTTTAATGGAATAATGATTATCATTTAAAAAAGTTAAAAAGCGTTGTTAAAACTTAAAACAAAGCTGTTAAGGGTTTACATAAAGTTATTATCTGTTTCATTTCTAAAAAAAAAATTAAATCGTGTATTTTTATTCTATATAGTATCTCATATGAGCTAAAGTTAAAAAAAGTTTTATGAATTTGATTTTTTTGTGAAAATTTTCATACTTTTAGAAAAGTACAACCTTATACTTAAGAATACAGCTAAAGTATAAATTTTTTTTAAAAATGTAACTATTTTAACTATTAAAAGTTTACTATTATTTAATTCAATAAGACATTTTTTAAAGAATCGAATAATTTTTCTACTTTAAGTTAAATTTATATTATAAGATACTTAAAAAGTTTTATAAAGTGTAACAAAAAGACACGCACAATTTAAACACGTTGTTTTGAGAACATAGTTAAAACAAAACTTTAAATGTGTTTAAAAATAACTTATTAAAAAACAATAAAACTTAAGTAAAACTGTTAATTTTTATGAAATTGTTATAAGGCTGAAAGTTTTGTTTCTCAACTCTGTTTAGTAACGTAAACATTGAGCAATTACTATTGCATTTGTAATATTAAATAAAATAAGTCTTTGAAATAAACGTGTAAAAAAGACTGATGTTTTTATTAAATAAATTATTATCTGTACTTAATGTTTTATTTAAAAATAAAAAGAGTTCCTTAGTGTCGCTGAAGTACCTGGTTTGTTATAACTGCTATGAGATTATTTGGGATTCCCCGGGTGTTTTGTAAAATATTCTGGTAAACTTACTTGAACTAAAAACAAGTTTAAGATGTGGAAAAGGTAAGTTTTTGTACTACATTTGAAAGTAATGTGATTATTATCCTAAAATTTAACTAAATACAGGGTTGCCACTTTACCTGGAAACCTGGAATTGGACAATTTAAGCAAAAATAACCTAGGAAAACCTGGAATTTTAAAAATTTTGAAAAAAACCTGAAATTTTGATCAAAAAACCTGAAATTTTTCATTATTATAACATTTTCAGTAGTAAAATTTTAATTTGACAAAAAAATCTATTATATAAATAAGATATTTTTGTCACCATCCAAATTTTTTATTAAAAAACATATTTAGAGTAACTTTACAGTATTTTTTCAAAGTTTTTATACTATTTAATACAGTTTCTTATATAAAAATTATCATTAAACTAAAAATAGACCCAAAAATGTGTACTTTTAAAAACCTGGAAGAAACTTGAAAAACCTGGAAAAAAATGTTAAAAAGGAGTGGCAATCCTGTAAATAAATACAAATATAATTGTCAATATCTTCCTTAAATGTTTTGATGTGATATATTGAATCTAAAATTTGTTTTATGTATTTCTTCACAAAAAATTGAAATTTTTATAGATTAAGCATATTTACAGAGTGGCCACCAAACCCAAAATCATAGAGAAATATGGCAAATTAAAAAAAAAAATGGAAAAACCTTGAGTTTTTAACATTTTCTACATGTTAAGGCCATAGGGGGGGGTAGTCCATGTTTTTTACAAGTTGATCTTATTTTATAGAGTTTTTACTAAGCTTCAAGTTGCTTTTTACCGTTTTTAAAAATTCGAATTAGTTTTTGAGATATGTCCGGCCAAAGTCGGGCCGCATAACAGGTTCCTTATGGGGAAGGAAAAACTAAAACGGCAAAAAAAGACTAATGCATTCAAAATCTATCTCCTCCTTCATTTTTTAAGCAATCTTCTTCAAAATTTTACAGTCTATTCTTTATACAATAACAAAAAAACGTTATTTGTGACTTTAAAAAATTTAAAGTAAAAATATCTTTTTTTTAAAAAAAAAAAAAAAAAAAAATTTGATAAAAAATAACTTTTTTTTTTAATTTTTGTCATAAAATTTTTTTTTTTTTAATTATTAAAATTCACAAATAACGTTTTTTCTCATAATGTAAGGAGCATTTCCTGAAAATTTGAAGAAGATTGCTTGAAAAATGAAGGAGAAGATAGATTTTAAAGCCCGTTTTTAAAAACTCGAGAAAAACGGCTTTAAAGTTACCCTTTATATACCCTTTATAAAGACAACCCTTTATATAACCGGTCATAAAAAAAAAGTTACTTAATATTTTTAAAATCTGAAAAAAGCATCTGAAAGATTATGAAATTTACTATAATATAAGTCTATATGTTATTTTTGGTCAAAAAATGGCTTCTACCCCCCCCCCCCCCCTATGGCCTTAAGTTAAGATTTGACACAAAAAAATTCTGATATGGACCAAAACTTTTTGTCATAATCAAAAAAGACTTAATTAAAAACACATGCAAAGTATTTTTACAGTATGTTTTCAATATTTTTATACTATTTAATACAGTTTTTACTTGAAGCTTAATTATTAACTAAAAATAGACCCAATAACTTGGAAAAAATTTCTGAAAAACTAGTGGCCACCCTGTAGTTATTTCAAGTATTTAATTAAAATGCCCTTTAGTGGGAAGTAAATAGTTTAAAAGGTTTTCATAATTATTTTGCAAATATAAATTTAAAACAATTTGGTAATTACCAAGGAAAATGTTGCACCAATATCAAACCAAAATTATATTGTATTAGATGTCTTATGAAACCTTTGTTTTAGGGTAAACATCAATTTTTTAAGCCTAACATGTTTAATCTAATTAGATATTTTTTTAAACAACCTATATAAATACACAGTAAGAATTAAAGTTATTTATTATAAACCTAATTAATCAGTTTTTTTTTTCAATATTGGAATCAATATAAAATATTGAATTGATATAGTTGATTTATATTGTAAATTAAAAGCAATTAAGTGTTTAATTTTTATTAGTTTATAATAAAAAAGACATCAAATATGATATAATTTCAGTTTGATATTGGCGCGACATCATCTTAGGTTATTACCAATAAATTTTCTGACTAGCAAAGAGTAAATTATTCTCCAAATATTCAAAAAATTGTATAAATTTCCTACAAATTGTCAAAATTGTATAAACTTTCTGCAAAATGGTTTAACTAGAAAAAAGGATTAAATAACAAAATACTGGGATTCATTTTTGCATAATGATGGGCCAATCTTTAAATATAAACCCAATTGTTTTTAATAAAATTTATTCATTTAAGTTTTTTTAACAGTAAAACAAATCAATTTTCCAGTTTAAAAAATATTAAGGAGAATAGTAGTAAGATTAAAAAAAAAAGTTTAATAGCATTCTAAGTTTCACTTATGAAAATGGCTTTAAAATAAAATTAAAACATTTGAATAAAACTTAAAAAAAATATATGAACATAAAGTACTTTTGCTTTTCCTTTTTTTTGCTATATTTATCAGCTTTAATGGTATAAAGTGTAAAAAAAATAACAAAGCTAATGTATTTTAGATGTAGATAATGTAAACAGTTACTCTATAATTCTTTGCTAGCTTATAATAATTACTGTATAATGTTGTTAAGTTAAAGGTAAAAGCTAAAAGAATGGTTTAAGTTAATTTTAATTTCTTTTAGTCATGAATAACTCAAAACAAATTCATTAAAAAAAATATTTTTTACTAGTTTTGATTATAATTAATATGTTTATACTGCATTAGTAATAGTCATAGTTGTTAATTTTTATTTTATTTCTGAACTAATGTAATTTTAGTTTTATATAAAAAGTTTTTATTCACCAAATAAGTCAGTCAATTATTAGATATATTAGTTATGTTTAAATAACCACTACCTTTCATGATGTTGCACAAATATCAAACTGAAATTATATTTTGTTCTTGGTCTGTTTCTATTATAACCATAAGTTTAGTCTAAGTTATATTTTGTTTTAAACAAGCTTTATAAATACATAAATAAAATAACATTTATTTGATATTAACTAGTAGTTTTGAATAATTAATCACTTTAATTTTACAATATAAGTCGATAATATCAATACAATAATTAAATTGAGAACAATACTGTAAAATAAAGCGATTTATAGTTTTATTAGTTTATTATAAATAAGCTTGTTTTATTATTTATGTATTATAATGTCATTTTTAGCTTAAGATTAGAGTTATAATAGACCAAGAATAAAATATATTTTCTGTTTGATATTGGTACAATCATGCTAGGTAATTACCAATGATTTTTGTAAACTAATTATAAATTTTACCATTAATAAAAGAGCTTAATTTTTTTAAATTAAAGATATTTGTGTTACTTACAACTTTTTGGTAAATTATAAAATATAACAATTCTACAATATAAAGTATGGTACATGACAATTCAAATTTGGACAACTTAAATTCCAACAATTCAAACTCTTAAAAAAATAGTTAAAAGACTTTATCCAAAAAAGTTATACAAGTTTAAAAAAACATACAATGCATTTGTTGATCTTATCAATATCTACAAGTAACTTTTTATTTTTCACAAAATCTCAAAAATTTAAAAGATATTTTATAACTACTCTAAATAACTATGTTTTTTACTTTATTTAAGCCATATCTCAAAAAATATTTAATGTTTTGCAAAAAGAAAAAATGGCTTGTAGATATTATTAGGACCAACATATATATTTTTTATATTTGACAAATATACATTACTTATTTAGTTGTGGCCCTTTCAATTTTTTTTAAGAATTTGAATTGTCGGAATTGGAATTGTCCGAATTTGAGTAGTCGTGCACCCATAAAATATGATATTAAAATAATGTCGTTTAAACATTTTATAACTAATTTAAATTTGAAATAATATCTACATAATGTTTTATCATCTTCTTTGAAAGAACGGGTTAAAATTGCACGAGAACAAAAAATGAACAAGGAAACAAACTTGCACGAAGAAAATTTTTCACGAGAGTAAAAAAATAACTTAAATAGCCTAGTAAACTTAACATATCAATTTACAATCTATAAATATATTTTTTCATTGTAAACTAATTGTTTTCTTTAACAGCTTGCAAATGTGATTCTACAAGTCGCGAAATTTTTTTTTGCTGTAGCTGGAAGTTTCAACTGTCACCTTTTCATTATTAGTTAGTTTAAATAAAAATTAAAAAATCAAATCACCTCTAAAAAAATTATAAAAAATCATTTGTATAATATTTCTATACATAAAAATAAGATAAATATATCATTTCTTAATCGTTAAAGTAGTTTTTAAAATGTTGTTAGCCACAAATTTTTGAATATACTTTCTTAAAATAAAGTATAACAAACTTATCTCTAAGATGTATTAGTAAACAAGAAATCTTAATAAATGATATCGTGATGAATCAGAATAGTTAAATTTTAAGTGTTGCATTATTATGTCAGATATAACTTTCTACTGCCTTTGAAAATTAACATTACTTTTTAACTACTATACTTGGGTCCGTGGACTGCAAGTGCATTTAAATTTCCAAATAACTTTATTATAATCCAAACATAATTTTATGCTGGTCATAAAGCTATTTGACATTCAGTTTCAAATTTTACAGTTGAGATTAACCATTAAACACAATTTATCATAACAAGCATTCATTTAATTAAAAACTTTCGTCGTTTTGCAGGGAATCACGTCGTCGGAACTTTTGTACTTGGCCGACGTCTGCGCCGGGCTGGCACGCTTCAGCGAATTGTGTGGCGGAGGAGGTGGAAGGGATTCGGGTTTGCGCGGGAAAAACGACTTCAATTTGTACGACTTCCACTCGACCAACAGCGAGCTTTTCGAGCCCAACTACGGTTTGTTTTACTTTTGAGTTAAAAATAGGTTTGTTATGTTTGAAATAAGTGAAATATTAAATTTTATAAACTTTTTCTAATCTTTGAATGTGAAATTTACTATAAAGTTATCCAAATCAGCTCCTTATGTTGAAAGTTATTTGTTGAGCTCATACATTATTCATGTGCTTCTCTTTATTAAGGCCCAAATATTTCCTCATAAATCGTTGTGTTAATGCTTGATTTAATAAACTGTTTTTAAATGCTATTTCTAAAGTATAGCTCAAGTTTGTCACATTACAATACTAAAGAGAAACTTATAAGATATAAGATTTTTTTTTATCGTTTGGTTATCATTTACGTTTTATTTTTCTTTTACTGTATTATTGTACTTATTATTGTTATTATTTTACTTATTATTGCGCTTGCTATCAAAAAAAAAAGATTCTATGATTTTGGGATTTTAAGAATGTTAATTAAACTTAACAATATTTAGTTTTGATATAATTTTATTTAGAACCTATAAAATACAAATCAGTAGATATAACACTGCTACTTTAATAAGTTATAAAGCATGTTTACGTTTTCTAATTTTTTATTATTGAACTACTATACTTGGGTCCTTGGACTGCAAGTGCATTTAAATTTCCAAAAGACTATATTAAAATCCAAACATAAGTTTATGCTGGTCATAAAGCTATTTGACATTCAGTTTCAAATTTTACAGTTTAGATTCACCATTAAACACAATTCATCATAACAAACATTCATTTAATTTTTCATAGGCAGGGCAGGGGAACATCGAGAACAATGTGCCAGTTCGCCACCGCGTGGCTGATATGCAGAACTTCATGCTGACATGTGCACCCCCTTCACAATACTTGCTCCGCATCACAAAACTCACCATAGCCGGTCACCAGCCGGCCCGCAAAATCCGAAAGGTTGCTTTTTTTTTGAAATTAATGATTGGTTATCGTGTATATTAGAAAAATTATGATAATTTGTAAATGTTTTTTATATGAATTGAAATTATTATTTGTTTTTAAACTATGAATGAGTATACTGTATGGTTATTTTTTTTACCATTAGAATTAATATAAGTTCACTAAGCTTTCATTCAAGACATTTCTTTTAGTCAGATTAAATGTCAGAGTATTGAATTTTTTATTAAGAATTGCTATGAATAAACACTTTTTAAGCTATAAATAAAGCTTATCCAGTAGCTTTATAGCTTTTTGCATTTTAAAGTTTGCAGTAAAATTGCATAAACTTGTGTATATTCATGAGTTTATCAGCCTTAGGCCGTTGAATAGCCGTCAAATACATGTGAATTTTAGTAAATATTTAGGTAAATATTGCTAGATAACTTACGCCAACTATATCCTAATCTTATTTAAGAGCACTTCAAAACTTTTAGCCTTTTTTTATGTCAAAACATTTGCCGAACTAAACTCGTTTACTGCTTTTAGTTTTACTTTGTGAGAAAATATAAGCGAATACAATGTTTTCATAACATTATTTTAAAATCAATATTTGTTTAAAAAGTTTTATATTTAAAACACTAAAACAACTTTTATTCAATAACTGTTATAACATTTTATTTTATAAAAAGTTACTCTGATTAGATTATTTAAACATTCATTAAAAACTACAGAAAAGTATCTTTTTATACGCATTTTCAGTTTGTCTTCATTTACAAATGTTTTATGTATTTACATTTATGTAATTTAATGTTTTTGGTGTAATATGAGGAGTAAATGTATTTAAATTTGAAAAGATAAATACCACAGTTTTCTACAGAATTGCAGATGAACAATGCGAAGCTTTGTCAAAACTACGGGCATATTGTAGAGACAAGTTAGAAAATGGTTGGATTTATTAATATTTTTATTGCAGTTTTTTTTTAGATTTTGAAGTTTATAATTTATTGTTTAATTTAACGTCAGATGATACTTAAAAAAAGCTGTAATTAAATTTTGAATTATAGGTTTATTTTAGAAAATATTTTTAAAGTTTCAGGTCAATTATCTTTTAACTTTTTGTGTTTTAGTTGTGCAAAGTAAAAATCCAATCCTAAAATTAAATAAAACAAACTTTCTCATTTTGTCGCACAGGATCTTGAAGGAGACGCGGCAGTCGGACGTGAGAGAAAAATGTCTTCAGAAATGGGAAATCCCCGACGAGATCCGCTGGGAGCCGGCAAAGATGCAGGCGCGGGAAGTTTTCGGCGAGCTGTGCGGTGAAAAGGTAGAAAGTTGTCAGCGCAAGAGGCTGGAAAACACCGGTCAGATCATCCACAACCACTATTGTTACGTCACAGGCAGCCAGACAGCTTAACAGCAGAGGCGTGAGTAAATGAATTTTTTAAATAAAACACGAATATTGATTTTGTCTAATAAGCACGAACTTTCTCTTCAGTATCGTTTTAATTATTGCTTTAAATCGTGGTTTTGATAAGAAAAATGAATTAGATTGTTTAATGGTTTGCAAAATATTCTTTTCTTCATGAGTTAAGTATTAAAAATTATTCTTAAGGTTCTTTGAACTTACTGTATCTTTTAATTTACTTTGATATTTTACTACTTTGTAGAGTTTTGAATTTTGAATTATAACTAAAACTTTTATTATAGTTTTTACTTGAGAATAAAATCTGGTAAAATTGGTTGTAGTTTTCAAACTGCTTCTTAAAACTAAAGATAAACTAATTTGTCAAGACGTAGTAGAAATTAGATTAGCGTTTTAGGCTTATTCACTTATAAATATGTACAATAGTAGGTTGATTCAAATTATGTATTAAACAAATGAATATGTTTGTACAGAGAAGTGTTCTTGCACACTATGCAGCAGTACGGTGACATGGAAGGCAGATGGATGAACAAGGCTGAAATGGAACTCAAATTGGAGCTTACCAGGAACACAATCCTGCTCGTTGAAATTGTTAAGGAACTCAATGGTCAAATTCGTAGTCAACAGTGTATTTTTTGTAAGTTGAAGTTTTGTTTGCATTATTGAAGTGTTTGAGTATTTATCAGTAGTTAAAAAAACGCTTCATTAAGATTCTACTTAAAATATCGTAGTTGTTGTCAGTATATAACTATAATTCTCAATTTAACTTTCAAAAGTAGCTTAGTGTGTTACTACAGGGTTCGTGCGCATCAGGCGTCAAGTAAATACAAGTAATACAAGTAAAATACAAGTCAAAAGGTACACATTTTAAATTAAAGTTTTTTACCATTATTACGTCATTAAATTATTTGCAACGAAGCAGGACCGGACCACAATGGTAGCCTAAACCAGAAGTCGCAGTGCACTTAAAAAAAAAACGTTGTCGCGGTCCACACTTAAATAAAACATTATAAAAATAAAAATGTGATAAAATATACTATGATAAAGCACTCGTAAATAGATTTATTATTAGCATTTGATTTCTTTTATTTTAAAGTAGTGCTTAATTTTATCCGATATTGGAACTGTCGCTCTGCAAACGAAGTTTGATTAAATACTTATTTATACATTAAAAATAAGTGAGCTATCAATTAATTAGCTTCAAGTGGCGTCAGGTGCAAATCTGATGATACTTCTTTAACTTGATTGCTTAATACTCAATAAAATTTAAAAACTGCAGTCATATTATTCTAAGGCAAAATTATGAATTAACAGTAGCTTTAAAAGGTCCTTACAGTTCAAAAAAAAAACTTGTGAAGTTTTTATTACATGTCGTTTCGTTCTAGTAGAAAAAATTAAAAGTTTAAATTACTGTATACATACATATACACAACTGAATATTTATTTAATTTCGAATACTACCTTTTTAGTTGTTAAACTCTGTACTGGCTTTTTATTTCATAGGTGTTTTGTACTTTTATAAATCAAAAATACTCAGCTTAAATATGTTTAATTATGTCATCAATTGTTTAAAAACACGGTAACATTAATATTAAAATTAGCTTTACAGTGTTAAGCTTCTTTATTGTAGCACAAATTTCAAGTAATTAATTTTTTAAAACACAAAGCTTATGGTAACTTTTAGTTTTGATGATGTTGTTAAAAATAGTATTTTGTAGTGAGTTTGTTTTACTATTTACTTTGAAATTAAAACAAATACAATAATCAAGCTTACTATCGAGTTTGTAACATCTCAATGAGTAAAAAATTTATTATATTTAAAAAGTTATCAAAATAGTATAGTTACTAGTGAAACTTAAAGTACTTGCTTTTTAAAAAATAAAATGTTAAAGTTAAGAACAAAAAATAGTGTTAAAGTAAACTTATAAACTGCAGTAATTGTTATAAACGGAAATAGAAAATGCTAAAAGCTATTTGTTATTAAAATTATATTATTAACATTTAACTTGATCTTTAAAAGATGATAGTTTATCTTAACTTTTATTTAAAAGTTGCACAATATTTATATTCTAAACAACATTAATTAAACAATTTAAAATTTTAAGTTTTTGTTCTACACAATGTTTAATGTGTAATGCAATGATCACGAACTAAAACCTCTTTAAGTAAGACTGACAAAGCTATATATACTATTATTAAGTGCTAAAAATTAGTACTATTTAGATTCTCGTTAAAACTGATTTAATTAAAAAAGTCTGTTAACTTAACAAAAATTCAAAAGTGCTTAATGACGAATTGAACAATTATTATAGAGCTTTCATTCGAGTTATTATGAGGGTTAAATTAAATTATAATACAAGAAACTTATTGGATATAGCATACAATGAAATAAAAATATGAAGTACAAATACGATATAAATACAAGCACAAATGCAACAAACTTAGAAAACGGTAAAATATGCAATTACGGACATGAAAATGTTATGAAATATTATGATATTGAATAAAATTTAGCGAAGTGTCTACACTTACCAGTTTGCTCGGTCCTGGAGTTGAGAAAGGTTTTTTTGTCAGCGAATGCTATTTCAAATATTTCAATATTACACAGAAAGCATGTTCTGCTCGGTTTGCGTTGATCAATTTTATGCATTATCTTCCATTTAACATTGTTCTTAATCATATCATCTTTGAAGTTAGCAGCCTGAATAAATGAGCTGAATTTTGTGGATTCTTTCAGAATTTAATTTCTGCAGCATATTTTCATTGTATCTTGTTTTAAAGTTTCTTGCAGTGGATCCAAAATAATGCTGTTCTTTGTTATTATATGAGACAGTAGCTTTGTATATGACACGTCTGGAAAGGCATTTACCTTCCACTGGGCATGAGGTTATAATTCTACAATTGCAAGTTGTTTCATTTTTCTTCTGCTTTTTTTACTTTCCTCTATGATTTTGAGATTTGATTCAGTGATTTCGGATTGTTAATTGGCATACGTGAATAACTTATTTTGATTGTCTTTCTGTTGAGAATTTTATTTATCCGTTTTTAGGTATAAACTTATCTACTAAATTAAGAAGATTTTCATATTTTGGTCTTTAATGTTGCGCTAAAAGGGGGGTTGTAGTATAACATTTGCTTTTTTCTTCTTTTTCTACCGGCCGTATCGTAATTTTGATATGAGTATTCTAAGATTTTATTAAAGCCACTGTTTTTAACGCCTTCTCGTATGATTCCTTGTAATTATTGGACATAGTATTGTTTTTTGATGAATCAGATAATATATTTTGTATCATATTATGTAGTTCTCTTTTGACGCTTGGTGAATGGTTAGAGTTTTTATTTATGTTTTTTTCTTTAGCGTTGGGTTTTCTGTGGGGATGATATATCATTCTCTAGATCAAGTAATACGTCCAGGAAGTCTATCTTACTGCTGTCCAATTCGATTATATTTTTAAATTTTGTTCAGAGTAACCCGCTCTAACATCTTTTTTTTATGATTCTTTTTATCGCTTTTTAATTATCAAAAGTCCATCATCGCGGTACAACTCGAAGTTATCTTTAGATAAAAATTAGTTTGAGTTATTCAACAGGAACGAAACGATTAAGTTGCAAACTTCAGCGCCATGGTAGCTTCCCATCGGAACGTCAAATAGGTCTTCTTTTGCATTCTTTTTGTCCAAACTTTGTTGACATGTCTGAGAACTGCCTTGCATGAGTGTAGTATAGTATCTATGTCTGCGTTTGTTATTTTCATATATTTCTTTTCAAATTCGATAGATTTTTTAGTAACAGCTTTTTCGAGTTACTTGGGTAGGATTCTTCTATATTAAATTTTATAAACGTGTAACTACTCTTGTTGTGGATTTTATAACATTATCAGTTTTTTTTCACTGCTGTAACTTAGTTTTTTCTTTAACTGTATTCTAAATTGTTAACAATAATTTTGTATTCTAAACAACCAAATAGTATGTTAAACGCTTCTGCTACAGCAAACAATCAATGTATATGTTATAATACACAACATGAAGGTAATTTTACTTTTACATAATAAATAAAATAAAATTACTGGTCACTCTTCTTAACATTATTAAACCTATTGAGAAATTCAACGACCTTATGTAAACACAATAAATATTTTGTTCACGCTTTTCAATTAAAATTTACTGCTTTTGGTTTGAAGTTAAATATGTGTACAAAGTGTTTACCTTCTTCTTTCTAGTTAAAATTTTAATGCTTGCCTAAGCTTACCAACTTTCTGCTATAAGATTCTATTTTAATGAAAAATTTTGTTTTGTAGTAACAACTGTGCCAGAAGTTTTTAAAGAGTGGACTTAAATTTAAATTAAGGATGTTTCTTAAAATCATGTCCACTAACTTTAACAACTAACTATAACTCGTAACAGTTTACACTGAAAAAACTCTATTTATTAAAAATAAGTAAAGTATTTCAACTAAAACATTGAAAGACTTTAAATTAAAACCATAATGATAAAATAGAAGCGTTTAAATTTGTTTTAGTATTAATAAAAATACAATGATCTAGCCTACTATCGGTTTGTAATAACAAAATAAAAGAAAGATAATGTATAAGAAGTTGGTTAATTTTTTTAGCTCTTAGTACAACTTGAATTACTTGCTATTCAAAAAAGTATATGTTAAACTGGAAAAGTAAGGTTTAACATGTTTTTTAGCAGAGTACTGCATATACTCATATAAAACTTAAATTAGGGACTAAAATGATGATTATAAATTAAAATGTTTAAAAGCTTTAATAATATTTAAGTATTCTTCCAATATACATTAAAAACGTTTTAGCATTTAAATATTTAAACTTATTACAAGCTAGTTGTAAATTTAATACATTATTAATTTTCTAAGTAACCACATACTTATGTTGTAAAAGCAAACAATTATTTTACACGTTTTGTAAAAGAATAAGAAAATATTTTAACTGCCTATAACATAACTTAATTGCGTTTAATGACTAGTCACTATTAAAAACTGTTCAGATAATAGATTATATTATGTAAAATATACTAAATAAAAAGATACCTTTGGTCCATGTCATTAATAAAATAGTCTTTGGTTGAAAGTTTGATTTTTGTTTTACTTGGTGTCCAGTTTTGTTCACTTTTTAAAAACCATAATGCTTGCCTAAGCTTAAAAATTTTCTATTACAATTATCTGTTTTGATTAAATTAAGCGTTTTGTAACAAAAACTCACATATAGGTGAAATTAATAAAACTATAAATTTTTCTTACAAAAATAACTATTACTTAATCTTTAAGCTTAAGAAAAAAATTAAAAAAAAAAAAAATTCCACATAATAAACCCATTCAACATATTAAAATAAGTCTAGTATTGTAACTTAACATATCAGGTTAATAAATCAAAAAACCAAAGATGAAAGTAGGTTTTGAAACATGTAAAATTTTCATTTTATATGTATCAAAGTAATCCAACCTCACTACCATCTTTCTTTTGATTGTATCTTATACGAATAAAAATCTGATTTATCATAAGTATCAAAAATAAACAACATTATACTAATAAGGCTATTGATAATTTTGTCAAACAAAATTTGGGCAAAAAAACTATGCTCAACTTTCGGCGCAACCGCTCAAAATCTAGGATATAACTTAAATAAAAAACAGTCATTTAATAAGGGAGACTCTCTTGGGCAAGCCAAAAAAAAATTGGCAAAAAAAAAGGACGTTTGTCTTTCGACAAACGCCCTTGAAATATAATGTTAAAGCCTGAAAAAAATTGGTAAAAAAAAAGGCGAACGTCTTTCGACGAACGCCATTGGAAAAAATAAATTGAAAAAAAAAGGGAAAATTTTGGAGCAAAAAAAGGCCCCGAAGCCGCCGCGGCGGCTTCGGGGCCTTTTTTTGCTCCAAAATTTTCCCTTTTTTTTTCAATCTTTTCTATCAAACTCTCTCACACTTATAAAATTCATTTTCAACTAATTTTCGAAAAAAACAGCCCTCCCCTTTTGCTGAAATTTTTTTCTCAAAGCTGCTGCTTCGTTCGCAAAACTCTTCGCTGTACATGAGCTCTGATCAGTAAAGCGACCGTGTGATTCAGTCGCTTTTTTACTTGTTACATTTTGTGTGCTTTACCATTCGCCATTTCTAGTACCTCGCCTTCTCTGCTTCAGTCGCCCCGGCCAAACCTTTACCTCTAGAAATGCTTTAATCACTTCATTTCGCACACGTTCTTTTACTTGGGCTGAATCATATCAGAGCTCGTTTACTCACTGCTACTTCTTGCGAGAGCGCGGCTTTTACATGGCTTTCTTCGGACGGTTTCTGCCATTCCTCTCGCTTTACCTTTACTTCTTGCGAGAGCCCGGCTTTTACATGGCTTTCTTCGGACGGTACCTGCCATTCCTCTCGCTTTACCTTCCCTCGCTACTTATTCAATGAGGTCTGCTATACGACTTCTAACCGCCCAGCTGCGGTCTTTCAACTCTAGCTTGAGTCGACGGCCACGTCAACTCAAGCTATATGCCTGCAAAACACTAATAGTTAACTCGCCTTGACGACGTCTACCCGCTTAGACCTCTAGGGATTTATTCATTACAACTTTACATTGTAAAATCCCTAAGCTGACTAAGTCGTCAGCTCGCTTTCTGGCACACTACAAGTGCCTTCCTTAATAGTGTAACATTAAGCATACGCGTATGATGCTCAAATGTTCGTGTCTAAAAATTAGGCTACCTCAAGAGAGTCAAACTTTTTCTCTCTTTTATAAAATCACTTGTTTGCAATATTGCTTAACTTGTATGTAATACTCTTTATATCATCATGTTTACCACATGCACTATACACATCGATAAGGACACTAAGAGGTACGCATTTGCGTAAAGTACGCACTTACAATAACAATGAGTTTATTTATAAAGTATAAATGTAAAAGTTTTTACTTTTTTCAAACTTAGATGTTGGGTTTTTTATTTAAGTAACTATATATTATATATACTTTACAGCAAGTACAGTTTTATTTTCAGTTAAACAGCTGTGAAGTTTAAGATGTAACAAATATGGTTCATTTGCATTGTTAGCTGTTTTAAATATAACAAAGCTATACAAACAACAAGTTTTATTTGAAAACAACACTGAATATAAATTTTTAGTACATATACATATTCCTTCCTATAACAAACTTTATAACAACATGTGCTTTTATACTACTAACAAGTCTCTAATATAAATTTTAGTTTTATGAATATTTTATTATGTATAAGATTATTAGTATCTATATTGATTTTTTTAACTAATTTTATTAAAATTTTTGAAAATTTGATTATTTTTGAAATTGTTATTTTCACTATGAAAAAATTCAAATAATAAATACTAAAGCTTGTTAGCATTTTCAAATTAAATATCTTAAATTTCATAATTTAAAACTACAAGTTTTCTTATTAATAATTGCTTACAATAAGTTGCAAACTTACTATTTCAATTAAGAAAACATAACCAAACCAGTTTATTATAAGTGATGCATTTTTTTATTGAAAACAAAATTTTGACATGTTATGACTTGTGCTTTGTTGTTTTTATTCTTCAACAGGCAAATAGACATGTCGATATCTGCGTCCTCACTGCGGCTCCGGTTCATCACTTTGGGCCGGTTTCATGCTGTCCGAAAGCATTAATTTTTAACATTAATTAACATTAATTTTTCGTATGTTGGCACTTTTGAGTATACTTTATGTAGTATATTTGTATGATAAATCTATTGAAACTCTGATTATTTTATTTATTTTATTTTTTAAGTCTAAATTATAAGTTCTAGAAAATTTTGTTGTTAATTTTAATGTATTTTTTAAATTCATTGCTTGTAAGTTGTCCTCTTTTTAATCTGTTTTATTTTGTCTTTTCATAAAATATCAAAATCCAAACAATTTATTTTGCATGTTAAGTAAAGATTATTGTATTGTAGCTTTTAATTATACACTCTGTAACAGTGCTAACTGATTTAATCAGTCTGACAGAATGAATAAATTTATGGGTTTTTATACCCTAAATGTAAAAGAGAATAATTAAATTACGTTTAATAAAGAAGTTATTTAAGTTAAATATGTGTAAATTTTGTACACTTTTTATTGTAATAAATATTTTCAGCATAAATTATTATTTTCTTAGTTAGTAACTATTTACAAACTACAATCTAGACGGGTACCTGAAAATTAATTAAATAAACTTTAGTTCAATATATTTAAAAAAATATTGACATTAAATTTTTAAACTATATAAGATTAAAAGTGTTTAGATTTTGTAAATCTCTCATACTTTAACAAGTTTACTAATTGATATTTTTAAGTATATTGTTTCTGTGTATACAGTACTCTTCTGCACGGTAGCTAAACGTGGACGTTTTCTAGTGCACAATAAGAGAATCTCAACATCTTCCGCGTACAGTGCCTTCGTCGTATTGTTAGAATAGCAAAAAAAAAAGACCACTAACGAGAAAGTATTGAAACGTATTAGTTTTGACCGACTTTACACTCAATCAACGCAGGTTTCGCTGTCATGTTCTAAAGTAAACCCAAGATAGTTTGTTGTACAGCGACTTCGCAACCACGAACTTCCAAGACTACGTATTATAGTCGTATGACGTAACAATATTGAACATCAGCACTGGTGAGTTGCAGCTACATGTTAATCTACTATCCACGAATAAAGAGACTGAAGCAGAAGAATAAAAAGTCACTTACTTATCTTTTTCTTTTATTGTTAAGTAGATCAGCTTATAATTTGTTGCATAACTGTAAATCGTTTTACTGTCGTTTATACTGAAAATATTTATTATGTGTTATTTTCTCTTGTCTTACTAATCTTAACCTGTTAATCTTCAGAGTATGTTTGCTATTGTACGCAAAGTACATAGTGCGTCTATTACTATTATAAAATAACAGTAACTATTAGAAAAATTGAAAATTGCTTGTATTGAATGTGTTTCTACAGCAATGGTGTACTAAAGTTTTTCAACAAACTTAATTTTTAATTCGAACAAAACAATCTAGATACGTTTGAAAAAATTTAAACTTAACACACCAACACTTAACAATTATTTTTAAATGCCATTTTAAATTGCTTTTTCGAAATTATTAAGCATATCTTTGTTTGTTTTTTTTTTCTAAATCTCATGTCTTTTTAGTAGTTACTTTGTTAATTATTTTTTCTTTAGTGTTCAAGCTTAGTTAAAACTCATTATTACAAAAAATAAGGCTGTTCAAATTTTGTTATAGAAAATTGCAGAATTGATCTTATATTATAAGAAACATTATAACACTACGAAATATTATTTAGTTTTTTTTTTTAATTATACATTAATTAAAACTAACAAGCTAGCTTTACATAACTCAACAGTAGATATTTAACAAAATCAGGTTTATAAAGAGAGCTGTAGTTTACACCTCAGGTATACTTTGTAAAAAAAAGCCTTTGTTTAAAATTCCCCGGCGTAAGGTCTTATAAATTATAATATTTATTTTAAATCTTACTACTGCCGGATTTTAACACTTTACACAAGGCTTTTTACCAAGTCTAGCTTTGTATATTAAATAACAAGATGTTAGTTTTCAGTTGTAAATTTGTTAACATCATTTTAATGAATTGTAGTAATATTTTCAGATACTCACTGATAAACATTGTGTCATTGCATAAATTTTTAATAAAAACGCTTATAGTTTAAATATTTCGGGATTTTATTTTAAAAAGTTTGTTGTGTTATTGTGATATTAGCAAAATGAACTTAAGTTCAATCATACTACTCACAATTTTTCGAAAAACCAATTTAAATCTTTGTTACAAAAGTAAAACTTTAAAGCTCATTATCGGTAGCATGGCATATAGTTTTAAATAACAAGTAAGAACTATGAAATCAACTGTTTAATTGTACATTACATTTGAGCTAGTAAAAAATATCAAAATAGTTCAAAAAATATATACAAACATTTATAAGTTGGTTTCAAATACTAATTAGTTGTACTGAAGTATAATTATTGATTAGATAAGATACTACTTAATCGTTGTGCAAAATTAATGTTCCTACTTAATTATTCATTGTTAATGTTAATTCTATTCATTAGAATTTTCCTAAAAACATTTTTGAAAATTAACAGAAACAAAAGTAAATAAAAGTAATGGGAAATTTTATTACAAAAATGTTTGGTGCGACTGAAGAGCATCTAACACATGCACGGAATACTAATGCAGTGTCGATTGTGGGCAAAGAAGAAAATAAGATTGGTGTTTCTTTTGATGTTTTAATTAACAATTTCGGCTACTTTAATTATAAAAATTTTTTCAAGAATGATGACAAACCGTTGATTTTTAAATTTCCAAAAATATCCGAGTCTACTACGCTGAGTGTTTTGGAGTTTGTAGAAAAAGGTAAGCATTTTTTAAGTTTTTTTATTAATGAGAGGTTATATAACAAAACGAAAAATTTCTCGAAAATGTTGTGGTTTAAAGACCTGGGTACACAAAAAGACCTCTCGGTCATCAAGTTGCACAATTAACTTGTTCATAATTAACTCGGGGCAAAAAAAATTACATTTAAAGTTTAAACTCCTAAACGAAAACTCTACAAAGAATTAGGATATTAAATTTAAGAATTCTTTCTTTTCTAACAAAAACATACAAAAAAATTAAAGGATTATTTATATAATAGTATCTAACAGTATATATATTTTCAACTTTACGTTAAAAGTTAAAATTTTAATCTGAAATGTTTTCAATTTTTAAATTTATCAGTATTTATAGCAAGTGATTTAACCTTATAAGGATTAAAAAAAACTAATTATAAATTATATATATTTTAAGTTTTTAAAAGAATGTTTATGAATTTAGACTGTACTATCAACTAATTTTTACTTATTAAAAATTAAGTAGTGATAAAGTTAAACTATAAATGTTTTTAAACACACAAAAAAAAGCTGCAATATATATTATATCCAATAATGTGCTTAAACTAAGTAAAAAATATAAACTAACTATAGACTTTATAAAAAATCTTAGTTGTTATAACTTTGAATAAATAATTAAGTAATGGAGTTAAACCAAACCAAAATAATAATGTTAACAACCACAAAAATACTTTAAATTGTAAATAAGTTTTTCTTGAAAAAATATAAACAAATAAAATAATTAAATAAGTCAGCCTGTTATTAGTTTCAAATTTTATCAGTAATTTCAGCTTATGAAATATATTTAAATTTTTCAGGTCAAACCGAAGTAAATAAAAAGAATTTAATCTCTATACTTGAAGCTGAAAGACTACTTAAAAACTCTAGTTTAAAAATGTACCTTTGTAATTTTATAGTTGAAGAGGTGACTATTAAAAACTGGTGTTTTTATTTACATCTTTCTAAAGTTTTCTATTTAAAAGACCTGGAAGAATTCTTGCTAAGCTTGTGCTTAAATTGTTTTCTAACAAACTATCAGCCTGATGTTTTATTGGAGTTGAGTTTTACGGATATATCCACTTTAGTTTCTTCCTCTAACTTAAAAATTGACTCAGAGTTGGAAATATTTAACGCAATAGTAAGTTGGGTGGGCTACAAAAAATTTGAACGTAAATGTTACACTGACAAACTTTTAAGTTTAGTTCGGTTACCTTTGCTGACAGAAGAAATACTTAAAAATGTCGTAAAAGAACATCCTCTGTGTAGTAATAGTACGCTGTGTAAAAATATAATTAATAAAGCTTTGAAAGCAAAAAGAAATAAGTTTCAAAACGTAAAAAAGTTTTGGTTTGAGAACCGTTGTAATAGTCAGATAAATTTTGACAAAAATGAAATTTTATTTTTTGGTAGTGAATTAAGTTTCAAAAACGATACTTTTGAACCATTAGTTCTCTCTCACATAACTGATAGAAACACAATAGATGAAATTAAATCAACAAACAACATGCTAAAGCAAATGCCTGAAAAGTTTGTTTGTACTTTAATAGGCACAAAAATATATTGTTTTATTGGTGATCAAGGTGAAAAAGATGGGTCTTTTCAGGTTTATTGCCGAAGGACGGATCAATGGAACCGTTTGGAAATTCTCCCTAAAAAAAGGCATATAAATGTTTTTTGTACTTGTGCATTTGTCGTTAAAATATATGTTTTCGGTGGTTTACATCATTGGGATAACAACTTTGTATACGACCTAGATAAAAACAATTGGAAGAAAATTTCGAGTAAAATCAATTCAGTAAAATATAAGTCATCATGCACAGTTTTTAATGGACAATGTGTTATTATAGGGGGTATTACGTTTACCGAAAATCGCCAAAACTACTTAAAATTAGTTGAAAGTTATGATGACTACCTTGACAAGTGGTCACTTTTACCGAACTTAAACATCGGTCGAAAATACCCAGGTTTACTCGCACGTGGTAACAAACTGTTTGTTATTAGCGGTGGATGTGATAAACATGAAGTTTACGATTGTATGACAAAAAAGTTCACTTTAATTGCCCCATTTCGCATTAAAGATACACTTCATAGACCTTACTTACACACAGATGGTAACAGAATCTATGTTTTTGGTTCCTGGCGTCTTGACGGTGATTTAGCTGTCCCAGTTTATGATGTCACTGAAAATAAATGGCAATCAACTGTAAAAACACCTTCCAAATATCTAAGAGAAGGTCATGTTGCAGTTTCTTTTGAAAAATATTTAAAATAATTTAAATCGTTTTTGTCGTTTAATGTTTGTTTTAATCGCTTTTCGTAACAAAGTTTCTTTTTAAAATAATTACTTTACTTTTCAAAGTTTTCAAATGTAAGTTACTGGCTAATTATATAAAATTGAAATATTTCCCTAGAATATTAGCTTCGATTAGATTGTTTAACGTAAGTCCAAACTTAATTATAAAAGTCTTAAATAGTCTGATGTTACTCAGTCTCTGAATTTTAATATATTAAGTTCATTTTATTTTTGAATAAAATGTTTTTTTTATAATTTAATTAATTTAGATTTGCTTTAATTAATCAACTATTATATTTTAAAGCATTTGTAACAGATAAATAATAACTAATACTTAACTTTTTCTATTTTTTCAGCAAAGAAGATTTTTATAATTTTGCTTTGCATTTAAAAAATTTAAATAAGTTTACTAACTTTATTATGCGTTTACTAAAAACCAAGTAAATAATCAACAAAATTTAAAACTTGTTTACAAAGCTTTATAATTTTCTATAAACACTAATCAAATAGATAAGTTATTTAATAACATATAGACTTTTGACAAAATTAAATTTATATAAGTTGTTAAATTTATATAGCTTTATTTCTCATATTAGTATAAGGTAAAGTAATCCTTGCATAAAATATGACATTTTATATGTGAAGCAGAATTGTTAGAATACCAATGTTGATATGCCAGCTGAACACTAAATATTAAAAAAAAAAGTTTTTCGTTTTTACTAAAATATCAAGCTCTTGTTTTATGTGACTAAATACTCATCGAAATCCAGCAGCCCTGATGCATTCTTTATGTTATTATAGCTTAAGAAGCAATGTTAAAAAAAAATCTGATTAATAATTAATTTAGGTTTAAGTCGTTTTAAAACAGTTTTTTTCTTTTCGTTAAAAATGATGAAGTCTTTAAAAAAATCTTTTTTTTATTTATCTATTGTATCCTACATAATCATTGTAACGTTAATCCGGTCGATTTTAAATAAAGTTATTTCATTAAATATTTTTGTGCCTAAAAAGTATTATTAAAACAGATTTATTAGATTCAAAGGGATAAATAACGTTTTAACATACCATTTCATCAAAATAAATATTAAAAGTTTCTTTATGATACGGTATCTAATGTTATAATGGATTTATATTTAAAAACGGCTCGGTGCTGATATTGTAAGTATCTTAATCACGGTATCTAAAATATTTTGAGTTGACTGAAACCCAGTGGACAACACATAAACAAAAATCCATATTATAAAAATGCATTTTTTACGCAGTGAGTTACCCACGCAATTTTAAATTCAAGTTTTAGAAAAATATATCCTGTGACCGTTTATGAAAATCAAATAGTAGTTTAGAAGATTTAATTGAAAACTTTACCTTATAAGCACAACTCGGCTCGTCAAGCAAAAGTATATAACACACAATTTTTAATTTAGCTAAAACATACATATAGAAAACAAATAACATTTAGATGCCGATAAAATATCTTATATATAATATAACACAGTATTTTCTGTACTTATAGGGGTTTAGTAAATGATTTATTATCTGCTTTTATAGGTTATATTTTAGACAGTTTATATTTATAGTATCACAAAGCAAATGCAAACTATTTCTTACCACTCAGTCGTGGTGAAAGATTTTTTTGCTGCAATATACTTGTCGAAAAACGATTGTTGTAAAATTATAATAAACAAATCAAAAAACTGAATATTAAATGCACTTTAATTAGACTTGAAAAGTTTTTTAATAACGACTTACAAAAAATAGAACTTATGTTTTATTTTTATGCTACCTAATTGAAAACATATAAAAATACTTTCTTTTACTGTTTGTTATTTTTAAAATTTGTTACATACTTATTTCATGAACGGCGGGTAAAATAAATTTCAAGCTTTAAACTCCTGTGACGTTGAAATAACTGTAAGTTATTGTAAGTATTTGCTATTTAATTAAAAACATAAAAAGAAAACCACCGAAAAACATTTTTCTATTATCCATTATACTTAAATTTTAAATATCAATGTTAAGTAAAATGGTAAAATTCTAGCTAGTCTAATGTTGTATAAATAGTATACAATATTGTAATTTTAATTTGCCTATGAAAACTTGTTCTAAAATTATAGTTGAAAAATTCTTGAATAAAAAAAAAAATTCTTTGAAGTCATTTTTTTGTTTAAAATTTAAAAATTGCTAAGCATAAGTTATACTTATAATTAAGTTATTTTTTTTGATGATTTAAGTAAAATTGCGTATGACTAGAAAAATATACTTAGTAAACTTTTTCCAAGTGCTTTTAATTCTTTTTTTTTCTTTTTAGTTTTCTTCTTCCTTTTTAGCTTTTTTGTTTTTCAAAAAAGTTTATTAACAATGAAACAAAAAAATATTTAAATGACTGATGTCATTTCAATTTTATTCTTATCAACATTGTTTCAAAATCATAAAAAAAGGTATCAGAGAAAAATGAAAATATTAATCTAGAGAATATGCTTTAGTGTAGGAAAAAAACGACGGATTCCAATAAATATATCATATTTTACAAATTGCCTTATAACAAGTACTATAATTTTTTATAAATGTAATGGCCTAAAACTATAATTAATAAAACCTTTTTTGTATAATAAAAGCACAACTTTAATGCTCGATAAAAACACAACTACAGTAAGTAAGTAGCTAATAATTTTCAGGGATATTAGGTTTATTTGTATACTTTCTTTACACAATCCGAACCTTTAAACGATTTTTAAGACTTTTACTAGAAACTTTGAACTAAGCCTTGTTGGTACGTTTTCCTACTTACACTTGATGATCTGGTGGCTTCATACCTAACAAACAGCAAGGAGCCTTAAAATATTGAATTTTTTTTTGAATATTTTGACTAATAACACAAATGAAAAACATCATGCAATTTTTTTTTAGTTCTTCGTATCACAAAGGCTGTGTTATGTAAAACGTTTTATGTTTTGCTTGAAAAAAGTTTCACACAAAATGTAAACATTGGTATAACTACAATAGTTTTTCGTTTAAATGCAAGTTGTTCTGAGTATCTAAATAAAAACTGCTTTCAATATATTTTTGTTTACAAAAATATTTAGATAGATTAATTTTTTTTAAATTCAATAAACAATGATCTATATTAAAACAATTTTCATCCTTAGTTTTTTTCCAATAACATATTTATTTTAACATTAGTTAAGTGGTTTATTAAACAAAACCAAAAATTGCTCAAAACTTTTTTGGTTCAAGGACCTGGATACGCAAAAAGACCTCTCGATCATCAAGTTGCATACCCAATATAATCGAAATTATAATGAGCTACAAATGAAAAAAAAAGTAGAAAAGTCTACAGTAACTTTGTTTAATATAGAAGAAACGTTACATTAGTGTACAATGTTTATGTAGTATGTTTATTAATTGTTCGTCGGAAAACTGTATTTCAGATGTTTTCTATCTGAAAACTATTTGAAATTCAGTTTTATAATTTTTACTCGCATTTTTGTGGACGTTGAAAAATATATTTAGAGATTTTTCAAACTAATTTTTTTTTTAGAGATCAGGTATGATCCACAAAAATCTACCAATAAAAATTTAAACTATCATGTACTGTTAAAATCTGTGTATGGCGTAACGGCTGATGCAAACACTAAAGTATCCTAACCATAGATCTTTAAACGTATAGTCTTGAAGCATTAAGGACAAATATGTAGAAAATTAAAAACAGTTATACTGAATAATATTGTTTTATAACCGCTGTACCATAGAATAGAGCTTGGAAAAATATTCGCCAGTATTACCATTATTATTCCATTTAATATATGTATAATATCCATATAATTATGTATAAGAAACGTATATTATCTATTCAGTTGTTTTTAGAACTTTTGATTTCTGGAGTTTCTGCCATAACAAACTAAAATTATATTTTTTTGGCAAGTATGCTTCGTAGCATAACATATAATAAAAACTTTAAGATAGAGGTGTGTAACGTTTTGAGTCCGCGGGCCAGATGTTGAATTTTTTTTTTGCGGGTCGAATCATTTCAGTTAATTATATTAATTTACTAAAATTGCTCAACTACAAAATTAGTTCTGATAAAACATTTAATACTGACTTTTTTTTACCACATCCACTTCAAGTTAAAGTTAAAAGCTCCCGTAAATAGGTAGGTGTTAAATGTGTTGCAGTGGTCTACTATATAGTCTACTATATAGTAATATAGTTAAATACATTCTAATATTTTCTTCTTCTAGTATACTGATGAGTCTCCGTTTTTTTAGATGGTTTGTTTTTGTTGGAACTAGTTGCAAATATGAGCTAATCGGAAGAAAACAACAATTTTCTGTGATTTTTGCAAAATGTCTAATAAGTTGAAGATGCTGTCGAGTTGGTAAATATAAGAAACGAATGTTTCCATTTGCTGTACGTACTTGAAGTATGTAGTTAGTATGCGGTTGTAAAAACTTAAAAACTTCTATTTACTCTAACTACAATATTTAATAAGTAAAATTAATTTTGTTACCTTATCAAACCAAACTATTTATTAAAAAGCCTCTAACCCAACAAAGCTTTTATTGATAGTTTGAAAAACTATTTGAAAGTTCAAATAGTAATGTATTAATAGATAAACTTTAAACAATTTTAAGTAACTGTGTGATGTCTGTAATTTAAAAACAAAAAATTTATAGTTAATGAATACTGCTCGAATTTCGATGACTGACTATTGTTGCACTAAGTAGTACTTTTAATCAGCAGCCATTTTTTGTTAAATCAGTAGTAAGAGTTAAAAATTAGTTAAACAACAAAATTAAAGATAACATATACCTCGAAGTCAAAAATAAAAGGACTTATGCTGGGATTTGAACTCGGGTCGCTCGCTTCCTTTTCCTGACCCTTACCACTCGTCCACTAAAACTCTTGATATAGTTACTTATAAAATGTATATAAAGCATAATTTTCTAAAAATCGTGTGGAACAAACAGATAACATCGTAAATAACAGATACAATATTTTGCAAGTTTTCAAATTAATATGTTTAATAAGTTGACAAAAAACATTGTACCTTACTTTTGTTTATATCATATTTATTCTAGTTAATTATTTCTAGTTAATTATATAAACTACAAATAAATATCATTTATTAATGATTATTTAAGTAAGTTACTGCATAAAAAATTAATGTAGAAATTAATTTTCAAATTTTTTAAAATAGATGTTTTAATAGTGATTATGAAACAAAGCTTGTAACTTAATTATAACATATAAATACTAGCAATTTAATTTTGTTCTTAAAGTACAAGTCATAATTTTATCAATACAAGTTTGTTTGATTTTATCTGCCATAAAAATATTTTTTTATCAAACAAGATGTTTTAGTAAATACAATACTAATAGTAAGTATTTCAAATACTTTCAAAACAAATACTTTCTATAACTTTTTTTTTACTTTTTCGTAATAATGTTATTAAGCTTAAACTTATTTGTATAATTTTTTTTCTCATTAATTAAATAAGGAAATGTTACATAATGAAATATGCATTTTTAAATGCTAGAAGTTTAATCTAACTTAAATGAGTAGAAGCCATATATTTTTTAACAAAACTTTAAAAGTAGTTTAAATAATAAAACTTAAATACTCTAAGTTTAAAGTGAATTTGACTAATAATTAAAATACAACTGCTTTATATACAAAATGTTTATAAACTGATAACTTTTAAAGAATGTAGGTAAATAAAGAAAGCTTCAGAATTAAAACACAATATATTTTACAGACTAAACTTTTTCTGTGTAAATAGACATTAGTAATTGTTTTAGACATAAGACCTTCGATCCAAAGCACCGAACAAATTACTATTGAAATTTTTAACGAATACACTGAAGTATAAATACTCAAACAACTATTTTCTAGTTAAAATTAGCTACATAATTGCAAATATTACTAAACAAACTAAAACATAAAGCAACGGTTAGTTGTAGTTTTTTCAATGTTTTTATTAAGACCCAAAAAGCAAAAATAAAATGTTTACTACTTTTAATGGAATAATGATTATCATTTAAAAAAGTTAAGAAGCGTTGTTAAAACTTAAAACAAAGCTGTTAAGGGTTTACATAAAGTTATTATCTGTTTCATTTCTAAAAAAAAAAATTAAATCGTGTATTTTTATTTTATATAGTATCTCATATGAGCTAAAGTTAAAAAAAGTTTTATGAATTTGATTTTTTTGTGAAAATTTTCATACTTTTAGAAAAGTACAACCTTATACTTAAGAATACAGCTAAAGTATAAATGTTTTTTAAAAATGTAACTATTTTAACTATTAAAAGTTTACTATTATTTAATTCAATAAGACATTTTTTAAAGAATCGAATAATTTTTCTACTTTAAGTTAAATTTATATTATAAGATACTTGAAAAGTTTTATAAAGTGTAACAAAAAGACACGCACAATTTAAACACGTTGTTTTGAGAACATAGTTAAAACAAAACTTTAAATGTGTTTAAAAATAACTTATTAAAAAACAATAAAACTTAAGTAAAACTGTTAATTTTTATGAAATTGTTATAAGGCTGAAAGTTTTGTTTCTCAACTCTGTTTAGTAACGTAAACATTGAGCAATTACTATTGCATTTGTAATATTAAATAAAATAAGTCTTTGAAATAAACGTGTAAAAAAGACTGATGTTTTTATTAAATAAATTATTATCTGTACTTAATGTTTTATTTAAAAATAAAAAGAGTTCCTTAGTGTCGCTGAAGTACCTGGTTTGTTATAACTGCTATGAGATTATTTGGGATTCCCCGGGTGTTTTGTAAAATATTCTGGTAAACTTACTTGAACTAAAAACAAGTTTAAGATGTGGAAAAGGTAAGTTTTTGTACTACATTTGAAAGTAATGTGATTATTATCCTAAAATTTAACTAAATACAGGGTTGCCACTTTACCTGGAAACCTGGAATTGGACAATTTAAGCAAAAATAACCTAGGAAAACCTGGAATTTTAAAAATTTTGAAAAAAACCTGGAATTTTGATCAAAAAACCTGAAATTTTTCATTATTATAACATTTTCAGTAGTAAAATTTTAATTTGACAAAAAAATCTATTATATAAATAAGATATTTTTGTCACCATCCAAATTTTTTTATTAAAAAACATATTTAGAGTAACTTTACAGTATTTTTTCAAAGTTTTTATACTATTTAATACAGTTTCTTATATAAAAATTATCATTAAACTAAAAATAGACCCAAAAATGTGTACTTTTAAAAACCTGGAAGAAACTTGAAAAACCTGGAAAAAAATGTTAAAAAGGAGTGGCAATCCTGTAAATAAATACAAATATAATTGTCAATATCTTCCTTAAATGTTTTGATGTGATATATTGAATCTAAAATTTGTTTTATGTATTTCTTCACAAAAAATTGAAATTTTTATAGATTAAGCATATTTACAGAGTGGCCACCAAACCCAAAATCATAGAGAAATATGGCAAATTAAAAAAAAAAATGGAAAAACCTTGAGTTTTTAACATTTTCTACATGTTAAGGCCATAGGGGGGGGGGGGGTAGTCCATGTTTTTTACAAGTTGATCTTATTTTATAGAGTTTTTACTAAGCTTCAAGTTGCTTTTTACCGTTTTTAAAAATTCGAATTAGTTTTTGAGATATGTCCGGCCAAAGTCGGGCCGCATAACAGGTTCCTTATGGGGAAGGAAAAACTAAAACGGCAAAAAAAGACTAATGCATTCAAAATCTATCTCCTCCTTCATTTTTTAAGCAATCTTCTTCAAAATTTTACAGTCTATTCTTTAAACAATAACAAAAAAACGTTATTTGTGACTTTAAAAAATTTAAAGTAAAAATATCTTTTTTTTGAAAAAAAAAAAAAAAAAAAAATTTGATAAAAAATAACTTTTTTTTTTAATTTTTGTCATAAATTTTTTTTTTTTTTAATTATTAAAATTCACAAATAACGTTTTTTTCTCATAATGTAAGGAGCATTTCCTGAAAATTTGAAGAAGATTGCTTGAAAAATGAAGGAGAAGATAGATTTTAAAGCCCGTTTTTAAAAACTCGAGAAAAACGGCTTTAAAGTTACCCTTTATATACCCTTTATAAAGACAACCCTTTATATAACCGGTCATAAAAAAAAAGTTACTTAATATTTTTAAAATCTGAAAAAAGCATCTGAAAGATTATGAAATTTACTATAATATAAGTCTATATGTTATTTTTGGTCAAAAAATGGCTTCTACCCCCCCCCCCCCCCCCCTATGGCCTTAAGTTAAGATTTGACACAAAAAAATTATGATATGGACCAAAACTTTTTGTCATAATCAAAAAAGACTTAATTAAAAACACATGCAAAGTATCTTTACAGTATGTTTTCAATATTTTTATACTATTTAATACAGTTTTTACTTGAAGCTTAATTATTAACTAAAAATAGACCCAATAACTTGGAAAAAATTTCTGAAAAACTAGTGGCCACCCTGTAGTTATTTCAAGTATTTAATTAAAATGCCCTTTAGTGGGAAGTAAATAGTTTAAAAGGTTTTCATAATTATTTTGCAAACATAAACTTAAAACAATTTGGTAATTACCAAGGAAAATGTTGCACCAATATCAAACCGAAATTATATTGTATTAGATGTCTTATGAAACCTTTGTTTTAGGGTAAACATCAATTTTTTAAGCCTAACATGTTTAATCTAATCAGATATTTTTTTTAAACAACCTATATAAATACACAGTAAGAATTAAAGTTATTTATTATAAACCTAATTAATCAGTTTTTTTTTTTCAATATTGGAATCAATATAAAATATTGAATTGATATAGTTGATTTATATTGTAAATTAAAAGCAATTAAGTGTTTAATTTTTATTAGTTTATAATAAAAAAGACATCAAATATGATATAATTTCAGTTTGATATTGGCGCGACATCATCTTAGGTTATTACCAATAAATTTTCTGACTAGCAAAGAGTAAATTATTCTCCAAATATTCAAAAAATTGTATAAATTTCCTACAAATTGTCAAAATTGTATAAACTTTCTGCAAAATGGTTTAACTAGAAAAAAGGATTAAATAACAAAATACTGGGATTCATTTTTGCATAATGATGGGCCAATCTTTAAATATAAACCCAATTGTTTTTAATAAAATTTATTCATTTAAGTTTTTTTAACAGTAAAACAAATCAATTTTCCAGTTTAAAAAATATTAAGGAGAATAGTAGTAAGATTAAAAAAAAAAGTTTAATAGCATTCTAAGTTTCACTTATGAAAATGGCTTTAAAATAAAATTAAAACATTTGAATAAAACTTAAAAAAAATATATGAACATAAAGTACTTTTGCTTTTCCTTTTTTTTGCTATATTTATCAGCTTTAATGGTATAAAGTGTAAAAAAAATAACAAAGCTAATGTATTTTAGATGTAGATAATGTAAACAGTTACTCTATAATTCTTTGCTAGCTTATAATAATTACTGTATAATGTTGTTAAGTTAAAGGTAAAAGCTAAAAGAATGGTTTAAGTTAATTTTAATTTCTTTTAGTCATGAATAACTCAAAACAAATTCATTAAAAAAAATATTTTTTACTAGTTTTGATTATAATTAATATGTTTATACTGCATTAGTAATAGTCATAGTTGTTAATTTTTATTTTATTTCTGAACTAATGTAATTTTAGTTTTATATAAAAAGTTTTTATTCACCAAATAAGTCAGTCAATTATTAGATATATTAGTTATGTTTAAATAACCACTACCTTTCATGATGTTGCACAAATATCAAACTGAAATTATATTTTGTTCTTGGTCTGTTTCTATTATAACCATAAGTTTAGTCTAAGTTATATTTTGTTTTAAACAAGCTTTATAAATACATAAATAAAATAACATTTATTTGATATTAACTAGTAGTTTTGAATAATTAATCACTTTAATTTTACAATATAAGTCGGTAATATCAATACAATAATTAAATTGAGAACAATACTGTAAAATAAAGCGATTTATAGTTTTATTAGTTTATTATAAATAAGCTTGTTTTATTATTTATGTATTATAATGTCATTTTTAGCTTAAGATTAGAGTTATAATAGACCAAGAATAAAATATATTTTCTGTTTGATATTGGTACAATCATGCTAGGTAATTACCAATGATTTTTGTAAACTAATTATAAATTTTACCATTAATAAAAGAGCTTAATTTTTTAAAATTAAAGATATTTGTGTTACTTACAACTTTTTGGTAAATTATAAAATATAACAATTCTACAATATAAAGTATGGTACATGACAATTCAAATTTGGACAACTTAAATTCCAACAATTCAAACTCTTAAAAAAATAGTTAAAAGACTTTATCCAAAAAAGTTATACAAGTTTAAAAAAACATACAATGCATTTGTTGATCTTATCAATATCTACAAGTAACTTTTTATTTTTCACAAAATCTCAAAAATTTAAAAGATATTTTATAACTACTCTAAATAACTATGTTTTTTACTTTATTTAAGCCATATCTCAAAAAATATTTAATGTTTTGCAAAAAGAAAAAATGGCTTGTAGATATTATTAGGACCAACATATATATTTTTTATATTTGACAAATATACATTACTTATTTAGTTGTGGCCCTTTCAATTTTTTTTAAGAATTTGAATTGTCGGAATTGGAATTGTCCGAATTTGAGTAGTCGTGCACCCATAAAATATGATATTAAAATAATGTCGTTTAAACATTTTATAACTAATTTAAATTTGAAATAATATCTACATAATGTTTTATCATCTTCTTTGAAAGAACGGATTAAAATTGCACGAGAACAAAAAATGAACAAGGAAACAAACTTGCACGAAGAAAATTTTTCACGAGAGTAAAAAAATAACTTAAATAGCCTAGTAAACTTAACATATCAATTTACAATCTATAAATATATTTTTTCATTGTAAACTAATTGTTTTCTTTAACAGCTTGCAAATGTGATTCTACAAGTCGCGAAATTTTTTTTTGCTGTAGCTGGAAGTTTCAACTGTCACCTTTTCATTATTAGTTAGTTTAAATAAAAATTAAAAAATCAAATCACCTCTAAAAAAATTATAAAAAATCATTTGTATAATATTTCTATACATAAAAATAAGATAAATATATCATTTCTTAATCGTTAAAGTAGTTTTTAAAATGTTGTTAGCCACAAATTTTTGAATATACTTTCTTAAAATAAAGTATAACAAACTTATCTCTAAGATGTATTAGTAAACAAGAAATCTTAATAAATGATATCGTGATGAATCAGAATAGTTAAATTTTAAGTGTTGCATTATTATGTCAGATATAACTTTTACTGCCTTTGAAAATTAACATTACTTTTTAACTACTATACTTGGGTCCTTGGACTGCAAGTGCATTTAAATTTCCAAAATACTATATAAAAATCCAAACATAAGTTTATGCTGGTCATAAAGCTATTTGACATTCAGTTTCAAATTTTACAGTTTAGATTCACCATTAAACACAATTCATCATAACAAGCATTCATTTAATTTTTCATAGGCAGGGCAGGGGAACATCGAGTAAATACAATGTGCCAGTTCGCCACCGCGTGGCTGATATGCAGAACTTCATGCTGACATGTGCACCCCCTTCACAATACTTGCTCCGCATCACAAAACTCACCATAGCCGGTCACCAGCCGGCCCGCAAATTCCGAAAGGTTGCTTTTTTTTTGAAATTAATGATTGGTTATCGTGTATATTAGAAAAATTATGATAATTTGTAAATGTTTTTTATATGAATTGAAATTATTATTAGTTATTAAACTATGAATGAGTATACTGTATGGTTATTTTTTTTACCATTAGAATTAATATAAGTTCACTAAGCTTTCATTCAAGACATTTCTTTTAGTCAGATTAAATGTCAGAGTATTGAATTTTTTATTAAGAATTGCTATGAATAAACACTTTTTAAGCTATAAATAAAGCTTATCCAGTAGCTTTATAGCTTTTTGCATTTTAAAGTTTGCAGTAAAATTGCATAAACTTGTGTATATTCATGAGTTTATCAGCCTTAGGCCGTTGAATAGCCGTCAAATACATGTGAATTTTAGTAAATATTTAGGTAAATATTGCTAGATAACTTACGCCAACTATATCCTAATCTTATTTAAGAGCACTTCAAAACTTTTAGCCTCTTTTTATGTCAAAACATTTGCCGAACTAAACTCGTTTACTGCTTTTAGTTTTACTTTGTGAGAAAATATAAGCGAATACAATGTTTTCATAACATTATTTTAAAATCAATATTTGTTTAAAAAGTTTTATATTTAAAACACTAAAACAACTTCTATTCAATAACTGTTATAACATTTTATTTTATAAAAAGTTACTCTGATTAGATTATTTAAACATTCATTAAAAACTACAGAAAAGTATCTTTTTATACGCATTTTCAGTTTGTCTTCATTTACAAATGTTTTATGTATTTACATTTATGTAATTTAATGTTTTTGGTGTAATATGAGGAGTAAATGTATTTAAATTTGAAAAGCTTAAATAAATACCACAGTTTTCTACAGAATTGCAGATGAACAATGCGAAGCTTTGTCAAAACTACGGGCATATTGTAGAGACAAGTTAGAAAATGGTTGGATTTATTAATATTTTTATTGCAGTTTTTTTTTAGATTTTGAAGTTTATATTTTATTGTTTAATTTAACGTCAGATGATACTTAAAAAAAAAGCTGTAATTAAACTTTGAATTATAGGTTTATTTTAGAAAACATTATTAAAGTTTCAGGTCAATTATCTTTTAACCTTTATGTTTTAGTTGTGCAAAGTAAAAATCAAATCATTAAATTAAATAAAAAAAACTTTCTTATTGTGTCGCACAGGAGCTTGAAGGAGACGCGGCAGTCGGACGTGAGAGAAAAATGTCTTCAGAAATGGGAAATCCCCGATGAGATCCGCTGGGAGCCGGCAAAGATGCAGGCGCGGGAAGTTTTCGGCGAGCTGTGCGGTGAGAAGGTAGAAAGTTGTCAGCGCAAGAGGCTGGAAAACACCGGTCAGATCATCCACAACCACTATTGTTACGTCACAGGCAGCCAGACAGCTTAACAGCAGAGGCGTGAGTAAATGAATTTTTTTAATAAAACAAGAATATTGATTTTGTCTAATAAGCACGAACTTTCTCTTCAGTATCGTTTTAATTATTACTTTAAATCGTAGTTTTGATAAGAAAAAAGAATTAGATTCTTTAATGGTTTCAAAATATTCTTTTGTCCATGAATTAAGTATTAAAAGTTATTCTTAAGGTTTTTTGAACTTACTGTATCTTTTAATTTACTTTGATATTTTTTTACTTTGTAGAGTTTTGAATTTTAACCTATAGCTAAAACTTTTAATATAGTTTTTACTAAAGAATAGAGTCTGGTAAAATTGGTTGTAGTTTTCAAACTGCTTCTTAAAACTAAAGATAAACTAATTTGTCAAGACGTAGTAGAAATTAGATTAGCGTTTTTAGCTTATTTACTTATAAATATGTACAATAGTAGGTTGATTCAAATTATGTATTAAACAAATGAATATGTTTGTACAGAGAAGTGTTCTTGTACGCTATGCAGCAGTATGGTGACATGGAAGTTAGATGGATGAACAAGGCTGAAATGGAACTCAAGTTGGAGCTTACCAGGAACACAATCCTGCTCGTTGAAATTGTTAAGGAACTCAATGGTCAAATTCGTAGTCAACATTGTATTTTTTGTAAGTTGAAGTTTTGTTTGCATTATTGAAGTGTTTGAGTATTTATCAGTAGTTAAAAAAACGCTTCATTAAAATTCTACTTAAAATATCGTAGTTGTTGTCAGTATATAACTATATTTCACAATTTAACTTTCAAAAGTAGCTTAGTGTGTTACTACTGGGTTCGTGCGCATCAGGCCAATTTAGGCTTGGGTTTGGCGGTCTTAGCGGCTCATTTTGCTTCGAATTCGCGTATTCTTAACCTATTTTTTGCGAATTTCCCTAGCAAAATTATTTTGTTGCTTTTCAAACTCCTCTCTTGAGAGGATTTCTGTTTGCGCTTGCGGTACTGGTCGCCTGAGTTTTTCGCGAATTTTCTGATGTCCAGCTATTTTCAAAGAAAGTTCTGGCAGGTATTGCAATAATCTTACTTATTTATTGCTGTAGTCAAACTGATAATTCTTAATAAATTTAACAAAATATGTTCTGAATGATATTATGATCTAATTGATATAATTTTGTTGAAATAATAAAAAAACGTTTTGAATTATGCTTGGCACGTTTAATTGAAATATTTAACATTATATCTCAATATAAAGTACGTTTTTATGATAATTAAGCTATAAATAAAGCTTATCCAATAGCTTTATACCTTTTTGCATTTTATAGTTTGCAGTAAAATTGCATAAACTTGTGTATATTCATGAGTTTATCAGCCTTAAGCCGTTGAATAGCCGTCAAATACATGTGAATTTTAGTAAACATTTAGGTAAATATTGCTAGATAACTTACGCCAACTATATCCTAATCTTGTTTAAGAGCACTTCAAAACTTTTAGCCTCTTTTTTTGTCAAAACATTTGCCAAACTAAATTCGTTTACTGCTTTTAGTATTACTTTGTGAGAAAATATAAGCGAATACAATGCTTTCATATACGTTATTTAAAAGTCAATATTTGTTTAAAAAGTTTTATATTTAAACACTAAAACAAATTCTATTCAATAACTGTTATAACATTTTATTTCATAAAAGGTTACTATGATTAGATTATTTAAACTTTCATTAAAAACTATAGAAAAGTATCTTTTTATACGCCTTTTAAGTTTGTCTTCATTTATAAATGTTTTATGTATTTACATTCATGTAATTTAATGTTTTTGGTGTAATATAAGGAGTAAATGTATTTAAATTTGAAAAGCTTAAATAAATACCACAGTTTTCTACAGAATTACAGATGAACAATGCGAAGCTTTGTCAAAACTCCAGGCATATTGTTCTATTAATCTTTTTATTGTAGTTTTTTTTAGATTTAGAAGTTTATAATTTGTCGTTTAATTTAACGTCAGATGATACTTAAAAAAAAAAGTTGTAATTAAATTTTGAATTATAGGTTTATTTTAGAAAACATTTTTAAAGTTTCAGGTCAATTATCTTTTAAGTTTTTGTGTCCTAGTTGTGCAAATTAAAAATCAAATCATTAAATATAATAAAAAAAAAAAACTTTCTTATTTTGTCACACAGGATTTTGAAGGAGACGCGGCAGTCGGACGTGAGAGAAAAATGTCTTCAGAAATGGGAAATCCCCGATGAGATCCGCTGAGAGCAGGCAAAAATGCAGGCGCGGGAAGTTTTCGGCGAGCTGTGCGGTGAGAAGGTAGAGAGTTGTCAGCGCAAGAGGCTGGAAAACACCGGTCAGATCATCCACAACCACTATTATTACGTCACAGGCAGCCAGACAGCTTATCAGCAGAGGCGTGAGTAAATGAATTTTTAAAATAAAACACGAATACTAATTTTGTCTAATAAGCACGAACTTTATCTTCAGTATCGTTTTAATTATTACTTTAAATCGTGGTTTTGATAAGAAAAATGAATTAGATTGTTTAATGGTTTCAAAATATTCTTTTGTCCATGAATTAAGTATTAAAAATTATTCTTAAGGTTCTTTGAACTTACTGTATCTTTCAATTTACTTTGATATTTTATTACTTTGTAGAATTTTGAATTTTAACCTATAACTAAAACTTTTTTTATAGTTTTTACTAAAGAATAGAGTCTGGTAAAATTGGTTGTAGTTTTCAAACTGCTTCTTAAAATTAAAGATAAACTAATTTGTCAAGACGTAGTAGAAATTAGATAAGCGTTTTTAGCTTATTTACTTATAAATATTTACAACAGTAGGTTGATTCAAATTATGTATTAAACAAATGTATATGTTTGTACAGAGAAGTGTTCTTGCACACTATGCAGCAGTACGGTGACATGGAAGGCAGATGGATGAACAAGGCTGAAATGGAACTCAAATTGGAGCTTACCAGGAGCACAATCCTGCTCGTTGAAACTGTTAAGGAACTCAATAGTCAAATTCGTAGTCAACATTGTATTTTTTGTTAGTTGAAGTTTTGTTTGCATTATTGAAGTGTTTGAGTATTTATCAGTAGTTAAAAAAACGCTTCATTAAGATTCTACTTAAAATATCGTAGTTGTTGTCAGTATATAACTATATTTCACAATTTAACTTTCAAAAGTAGCTTAGTGTGTTACTACTGGGTTCGTGCGCATCAGGCCAATTTAGGCTTGGGTTTGGCGGTCTTAGCGGCTCATTTTGCTTCGAATTCGCGTATTCTTAACCTATTTTTTGCGAATTTCCCTAGCAAAATTATTTTGTTGCTTTTCAAACTCCTCTCTTGAGAGGATTTCTGTTTGCGCTTGCGGTACTGGTCGCCTGAGTTTTTCGCGAATTTTCTGATGTCCAGCTATTTTCAAAGAAAGTTCTGGCAGGTATTGCAATAAGCTTACTTATTTATTATTGTAGTCAAATTGAAAATTTTTAATAAAGTTAACAAAATATGTTCTGAATGATATTATGATCTAATTGATATTATTTTGTTGAAATGATAGAAAAAACGTTTTGAATTATGCTTGGCACGTTTAATTGAAATATTTAACATCATATCTCAATATAAAGTACGTTTTTATGATAATTAAGCTATAAATAAAGCTTATCCAGTAGCTTTATAGCTTTTTGCATTTTAAAGTTTGCAGTAAAATTGCACAAATTTGTGTATATTCATGAGTTTATCAGCCTTAGACCGTTGAAGAGCCGTCAAATACATGTGAATTTTAGTAAATATTTAGGTAAATATTGCTAGATAACTTACGCCAACTATATCCTAATCTTATTTAAGAGCACTTCAAAACTTTTAGCCTCTTATTTTGTCAAAGCATTTGCCGAACTAAATTCGTTTACTGCTTTTAGTATTACTTTGTGAGAAAATATAAGCAAATACAATGCTTTCATAACATTATTTTAAAATCAATATTTGTTTAAAAAGTTTTATATTTAAAACACTAAAACAACTTCTATTCAATAACTGTTATAACATTTTATTTCATCAAAAGTTATTCTGATTAGATTATTTAAACTTTCATTAAAAACTACAGAAAAGTATCTTTTTATACGCCATTTCAGTTAGTCTTTATTTATAAACGTTTTATGTATTTACATTTATGTAATTTAATGTTTTAGGTGTAATATAAAGAGTAAATATATTTAAATTTGAAAAGCTTAAGTAAATACCACAGTTTTCTACAGAATTGCTGATGAACAATGCGAAGCTTTGTCAAAACTCCAGGCATATTGTAGAGACAAGTTAGAAAATGGTTGGATTTATTAATATTTTTATTGCAGTTTAGAAATTGAAGTTTATAGTTTATTGTTTAATTTAACGTCAGATGATAATTAAAAAAAAGCTGTATTTAAATTTTGAATTATAGGTTTATTTTAGAAAATATTTTTAAAGTTATAGGTCAATTATCTTTTAACTTTTTGTGTTTTAATTGTGCAAATTAAAAATCAAATCCTAAAATTAGATAAAAATACTTTCTTATTTTGTCACACAGGATCTTGAAGGAGACGCGGCAGTCGGACGTGAGAGAAAAATGTCTTCAGAAATGGGAAATCTCCGATAAGATCCGCTGGGAGCCGGCAAAAATGCAGGCGCGGGAAGTTTTCGGCGAGCTGTGCGTTGAGAAGGTAGAGAGTTGTCAGCGCAAGAGGCTGGAAAACACCGGTCAGATCATCCACAACCACTATTGTTACGTCACAGGCAGCCAGACACCTCACTTGCTTATCAGCAGAGGCGTGAGTAAATAAAATTTTTAAATAAAACAAGAATATTAATTTTGTCTAATAAGCACGAACTTTCTCTTCAGTATCATTTTAATTATTATTTTAAATCGTGATTTTGATAAAAAAAAAGAATAAGAGTGTTTAATGGTTTGCAAAAATATTCTTTCGTCCATGAATTAAGTATTAAAAATTATTCTTAAGGTTCTTTGAACTTACTGTATCTTTTAATTTACTTTGATTTTTTATTACTTTGTAGAATTTTGAATTTTAACCTATAGGTAAAACTTTTTTTATAGTTTTTACTAAAGAATAGAGTCTGGTAAAATTGGTTGTAGTTTTCAAACTGCTTCTTAAAACTAAAGATAAACTAATTTGTCAAGACGTAGTAGAAATTAGATAAGCGTTTTAAGCTTATTTACTTATAAAAATGTACAACAGTAGGTTGATTCAAATTATGTATTAAACAAATGAATATGTTTGTAGAGAGAAGTGTTCTTGCACACTATGCAGCAGTACGGTGACATGGAAGGCAGATGGATGAACAAGGCTGAAATGGAACTCAAATTGGAGCTTACCAGGAACACAATCCTGCTCGTTGAAATTGTTAAGGAACTCAATGGTCAAATTCGTAGTCAACATTGTATTTTTTGTTAGTTGAAGTTTTGTTTGAATTATTGAAGTGTTTGAGTATTTATCAGTCGTTAAAAAAACGCTTCATTAAAATTCTACTTAAAATATCGTAGTTGTTGTCAGTATATAACTATAATTCTCAATTTAACTTTCAAAAGTAGCTTAGTGTGTTACTACAGGGTTCGTGCGCATCAGGCCAAATCAGGCTTGGGTTTGGCGGTCTTAGCGGCTCATTTTGCTTCGAATTCGCGTATTCTTTACCTATTTTTTGCGTATTTTCCTAGCAAAATTATTTTGTTGCTTTTCAAACTCCTCTCTTGAGAGGATTTCTGTTTGCGCTTGCGGTACTGGTCGCCTGAGTTTTTCACGAATTTTCGTATGTGTGTTACGTAAAAACAAATTTAAGTTAATGAATTTTCTTCGTTTAACTCTAGCCGAACTAAAACAACTTGACATATATTTTAAAGGTAGTATACTAGAAAATAAGACGAGTTTGTTACTTTCTCTATGGGTAAGTTCGTCGATATATTTAAACCTACAGAGTTTTCGAGCTTGTCAAACACGGTTACAATGTTCGAAATTGTTCGGATAAGACCCAATGAATGGAGAAATTTCAAGGCTCGTTTTGTAGTTTTTAGCTTCCTAAAAGTTTTTCTTTTAAAACGTTTTGGTACTTTCTATTGCTAAGCCCTTGATAATCAAACCATACTCTTTTCTCGTACTGTGTTTTCTCGAATACATCGCGCCTACTTTGTATTTTGCTAATCTCTGCTCTTAACAACTCAATTTTAAGGTTTGATCTATAACTTCGTTACAGGCTGTTATAATCTTGGTGAAATTTTTGTGGTCTCACTCAATTACTTCGAGGCGCCTAACTCCACCTCATTGATGCTCTGCACAATCTGCTAAGTAAATCAGGTCACGTCCTTTTTGTATCATATTTATCTAGCTAGCTATGCGCTCTTCCCATATTTTAAGTTGGTAGAGGTATTTATCTAGGCTTGAAATTAATTAATTCAATGAGGTTCTATACAATTAGTTAAGTTGTTTATTTCTAAATTTTAGGTTTAGGTAGGCTACAGGATCGGGGCTACTAAACAAGGCAAAACTATAAACTACATAATGTCTTATATTTGTCTTTTACAAACTTTTTTCAGTCCCTAGAAAGTTGACTGCTTTCAAAAATACAAAAAAATATAACTTAGTATATATCTAATCTTGTAAATTTATTGTATGTATTCAGTTTACAATATACATATAATCTTTTAAAATTTAATGCTAACTTAAATCTTTATTTGTTTATACTTAGTAAACTTTTAATAAAACTGATTGCTTTTAAAAATTGTGTCTATTAAAGGAACCTATTGAATTCTTTGGCTTTCTTACTATTTTAAGTGTCTTAGTCCCCATGGTTACCTTTAAATCAAATTTCAACAACTGTTCAGTTTCTCAGAATATTTATGACATAAAGTCGCATTTTTACACTATATTTTTCTAATTTTTTGCTAAATTCTAATGATGAATTGATAAAAGTAATATTTTTTAAAATACTATGTAGGACAAATTTAAACTAAGGTGGCCGAAGAACAAAGTAAAAAAAAAACTTTGTATAGGTATAAACAATTTCTAATAAAAAACTTTTCGCATATATGTACAACTCTAACAAAAAAAGTTATTGTAAACAAAAAAAGGGAAAGTCCTTGAAATGTATTTAATCAAATTCATTATAGGAGAACAGCCAATTTATTAGGTATTTTCGCTATCTATCGTTTGGTTACGCACTTTCGCTGTGGACAAAACGTGCGTAGATTCGCGAGAGGTGACTGTACTTGCTATTCTAACAAAAAAAAACTTTTAATTAACACTAATCTATGTTGAAATTAAGTTATTAATTGAATTGAATATTATGGTATTGATAAGTTGAATTATTTTATTATAAATATATATACCGTACCGGTGTGCAATTTTTTGTGCCTAGTAAAAATAACTTTTAACACATAACACTGCGTTTAGGTGCTCATTAAAAAAGGTACTAGATAATTGAAACTAGATATTTTCAAAATGACTAAAGTCGAACAAATGTTTCTTGTAAGTTAAAGTTTGTTTAACAGACATATTCTTGAGATGGTGTTTGAGTCCTATACCACTTTTGTGTTTAAGATGCCAAATATCTTGATTCCTTTATTTTATAATGTGTCAGTTACACTAAGAAGCTTAAATACACATGGGTTAATATTAAAGTTTTGGTTTGTTGATGCTTTTAACAGAATACTTTATAGGTCAAAAAGAAGCTTGAACATGTTTAACTAAAAGCTATTCAAAACTATGTACATTTGAAAGCACTTAACCAAATACATTAAAAAACTTAATTTCTTAATACTTTCGCAAGATTTAGTTTAAGTTTTGTTTTAGAGTTATCGTTGTACCGTAAAAACAAAAAATTTTTTATAAGTTTTAAAGATACGCAAATGAGCTAATAATAGTACAACAATTAAATAAATATTTTCAAGTTATAAAAATAACAATCTGTGAAGTTTTTGTAAATATATATGTTATAAATCAAACTATTTTTTTACCAAGAGTTACGTTCTTTTCAATGGTTATAAGAGGTGTGCATACAATTAACATAGAAACAGTTTTATGAAGTTATAAATAATTTTAATTATATTTAAAACGTGTTATTTCATAGGTTACTATGAAGAAGGACCAAGTAGACGCAAAAAGACTCAAGAACCAGAAGCGAAGTAAATAATGCAAATTTGTTTCTAGTGTTTCTTACTTAATAGGTGAACGTTGTTTGTTTTAGTTTATAAGTTGTATTTAATATTTAGAATACATTTCAACATAATTCAGTAAAATACAAGTCAAAAGGTACACATTTTAATTTAAAGTTTTTTACCATTATTACGTCATTAAATTATTTGAAATGAAGCAGGACCGGACCACAATGGTAGCCTAAACCAGAAGTTGCAGTGCACTTAAAAAAAAAACGTTGTCGCGGTCCACACTTAAATAAAACATTATAAAAATAAAAATGTGATAAAATATACTATGATAAAGCACTCGTAAATAGATTTATTATTAGCATTTAATTTCTTTTATTATAAAGTAGTGCTTAATTTTATCCGATATTGGAACTGTCGCTCTGCAAACGAAGTTTGATTAAATACTTATTTATACATTAAAAATAAGTGAGCTATCAATTAATTAGCTTCAAGTGGCGTCAGGTGCAAATCTGATGATACTTCTTTAACTTGATTGCTTAATACTCAATAAAAATTAAAAACTGCAGTCATATTATTCTAAGGGAAAATTATGAATTAACAGTAGCTTTGAAAGGTCCTTACAGTTCAAAAAAAACTTGTGGAGTTTTTATTACATGTCGTTTCGTTCTAGTAGAAAAAATTAAAAGTTTAGATTACTGTATACATACATATACACAACTGAATATTTATTTAATTTCGAATACTACCTTTTTAGTTGTTAAACTCTGTACTGGCTTTTTATTTCATAGGTATTTTGTACTTTTATAAATCAAAAATACTCAGCTTAAATATATTTAATTATGTCATCAATTGTTTAAAAGCACAGTAACATTAATATTAAAATTTAGCTTTACAGTGTTAAGCTTCTTTATTGTAGCACAAATTTCAAGTAATTAATTTTTAAAAACACAAAGCTTATGGTAACTTTTAGTTTTGATGATGTTGTTAAAAATAGTATTTTGTAGTGAGTTTGTTTTACTATTTACTTTGAAATTAAAACAAATACAATAATCAAGCTTACTATCGAGTTTGTAACATCTCAATGAGTAAAAAATATATTATATTTAAAAAGTTATTAAAATAGTATAGTTACTAGTGAAACTTAAAGTACTTGCTTTTTAAAAAAAAAAATGTTAAAGTTAAGAAAAAAATAGTGTTGAAGTAAACTTATAAACTGAAGTAATTAACGGAAATAGAAAATGCTAAAAGCTATTTGTTATTAAAATTATATTAATAACATTTAACTTGATCTTTAAAAGATGATAGTTTATCTTAACTTTTATTTAAAAGTTGCGCAATATTTATATTATAAACAACATTAATTAAACAATTTAAAATTTTAAGTTTTTGTTCTACACAATGTTTAATGTGTAATGCAATGATCACGAACTAAAACCTCTTTAAGTAAGACTGACAAAGCTATATATACTATTATTAAGTGCTAAAAATTAGTACTATTTAGATTCTCGTTAAAACTAATTTAATTAAAAAAGTCTGTTAACTTAACAAAAATTCCAAAGTGTTTAATGACGAATTGAACAATTATTATAGAGCTTTCATTCGAGTTATTATTAGGTTTAATTTAAATTATAATACAAAAAACTTATTGGATATAGCATACTATGAAATAAAAATATGAAGTACAAATACGATATAAATACAAGCACAAATGCAACAAACTTAGTAAATGGTAAAATATGCAATTACGGACATGAAAATGTTATGAAATGTTATGATATTGAATAAAATTTAGCGAAGTGTCTACATCTACCAGTTTGCTCAGTCCTGGAGTTGAGAAAAGGTTTTTTTGTCAGCGAATGCTATTTCAAATATTTCAATATTACACAGAAAGCATGTTCTGCTCGGTTTGCGTTGATCAATTTTATGCATTATCTTCCATTTAACATTGTTCTTAATCATATCATCTTTGAAGTTAGCGGCCTGAATAAACGAGCTGAATTTTGTGGATTCTTTCAGAATTTAATTTCTGCAGCATATTTTCATTGTATCTTGTTTTAAAGTTTCTTGCAGTGGATCCAATATAACGCTGTTCTTTGTTATTATATGAGACAGTAGCTTTGTATATGACACGTCTGGAAAGGCATTTACCTTCCACTGGGCATGAGGTTATAATTCTACAATTGTAAGTTGTTTCATTTTTCTTCTGCTTTTTTTACTATCCTCTATGATTTTGAGATTTGATTCGGTGATTTCGGATTGTTAATTGGCATACGTGAATAACTTATTTTGATTGTCTTTCTGTTGAGAATTTTATTTATCCGTTTTTAGGTATAAACTTATCTACTAAATTAAGAAGATTTTCATATTTTGGTCTTTAATGTTGCGCTAAAAGGGGGGTTGTAGTATAACATTTGCTTTTTTCTTCTTTTTCTACCGGCCGTATCGTAATTTTGATATGAGTATTCTAAGATTTTATTAAAGCCACTGTTTTTAACGCCTTCTCGTATGATTCCTTGTAATTATTGGACATAGTATTGTTTTTTGATGAAGCAGATAATATATTTTGTATCATATTATGTAGTTCTCTTTTGACGCTTGGTGGATGGTTAGAGTTTTTATTTATGTTTTTTTCTTTAGCGTTGAGTTTTCTGTGGGGATGATATATCATTCTCTAGATCAAGTAATACGTCCAGGAAGTCTATCTTACTGCTGTCCAATTCGATCTTATTTTTTAAATTTTGTTCAGAGTAACCCGCTCTAATATCTTTTTTTTTATGATTCTTTTTATCGCTTTTTAATTATCAAAAGTCCATCATCGCGGTACAACTCGAAGTTATCTTTAGATAAAAATTGGTTTGAGTTATTCAACAGGAACGAAACAATTAAGTTGCAAACTTCAGCGCCATGGTAGCTTCCCATCGGAACGTCAAATAGGTCTTCTTTTGCATTCTTTTTTTCCAAACTTTGTTGACATGTCTGAGAACTGCCTTGCATGAGTGTAGTATAGTATCTATGTCTGAGTTTTTTATTTTCATATATTTCTTTGCAAATTCGATAGATTTTTTAGTAACAGCTTTTTCGAGTTACTTGGGTAGGATTCTTCTATATTAAATTTTATAAACGTGTAACTACTCTTGTTGTGGATTTTATAACATTATCAGTTTTTTTTCACTTCTGTAACTTAGTTTTTTCTTTAACTGTATTCTAAATTGTTAACAATAATTTTGTATTCTAAACAACCAAATAGTATGTTAAACGCTTCTGCTACAGCAAACAATCAATGTATATGTTATAATACACAACATGAAGGTAATTTTACTTTTACATAATAAATAAAATAAAATTACTGGTCACTCTTCTTAACATTATTAAAACTATTGAGAAATTCAACGACCTTATGTAAACACAATAAATATTTTGTTCACGCTTTTCAATTAAAATTTACTGCTTTTGGTTTGAAGTTAAATATGTGTACAAAGTGTTTACCTTCTTCTTTCTAGTTAAAATTTTAATGCTTGCCTAAGCTTACCAACTTTCTGCTATAAGATTCTATTTTAATGAATAATTTTGTTTTGTAGCAACAACTGTGCCAGAAGTTTTTAAACAGTGGACTTAAATTTAAATTAAGGATGTTTCTTAAAATCATGTCCACTAACTTTAACAACTAACTATAACTCGTAAAAGTTTATACTGAAAAACTCTATTTATTAAAAATAAGTAAAGTATTTCAACTAAAACATTAAAAGACTTTAAATTAAAACCATAATGATAAAATAGAAGCGTTTAAATTTGTTTTAGTATTAATAAAAATACAATGATCTAGCCTACTATCGGTTTGTAATAACAAAATAAAAGAAAGATAATGTATAAGAAGTTGGTTAATTTTTTTAGCTCTTAGTACAACTTGAATTACTTGCTATTCACAAAAGTATATGTTAAACTGGAAAAGTAAGGTTTAACATGTTTTTTAGCAGAGTACTGTATATACTCATATAAAACTTAAATTAGGGACTAAAATGATGATTATAAATAAAAATGTTAGAAAGCTTTAATAATATTTAAGTATTTTTTCAATATACATTAAAAACGTTTTAGCATTTAAACATGTAAACTTATTACAAGCTAGTTGTAAATTTAATACATTATTAATTTTCTAAGTAACCACATACTTATGTTGTAAAAGCAAACAATTATTTTACACGTTTTGTAAAAGAATAAGAAAATATTTTAACTGCCTATAACATAACTTAATTGCGTTTAATGACTAGTCACTATTAAAAACTGTTCAGATAATAGATTATATTATGTAAAATATACTAAAAGAAAAGATACCTTTGGTCCATGTCATTAATAGAATAGTCTTTGGTTGAAAGTTTGATTTTTGTTTTACTTGGTATCCAATTTTTTTAATTTTTTTAAAACCATAATGCTTGCCTAAGCTTAGAAATTTTCTATTACAATTATCTGTTTTGATTAATTTAAGCATTTTGTAACAAAAACTCACATAAAGGTGAAATTATTAATACTATAAAATTTTCTTACAAAAATAACTTTTACTTCATCTTTAAGCTTAAGAAAAAAAATTTATAAAAAAAAAATTTCCACATAATAAACACATTCAACATATTAAAATAAGTCTAGTATTGTAACATATCAGGTTAATAAATCAAAAAACCAAAGATGAAAGTAGGTTTTGAAACATGTAAAATTTTCATTTTATATGTATCAAAGTAATCAAACCTCACTACCATCTTTCTTTTGATTGTATCTTATACGAATAAAAATCTGATTTATTATAAGTATCAAAAATAAACAACATTATACTAATAAGGCTATTGATAATTTTTTCCAAAAAAATTTGGGCAAAAAAACTATGCTCAACTTTCGGCGCAACCGCTCAAAATCTAGGATATAACTTAAATAAAAAACAGTCATTTAATAAGGGAGACTCTCTTGGGCAAGCCAAAAAAAAAAATTGGCAAAAAAAAGGACGTTTGTCTTTCGACAAACGCCCTTGAAATATAATGTTAAAGCCTGAAAAAAATTAGTAAAAAAAAAGGCGAACGTCTTTCGACGAACGCCATCGGAAAAAATAAATTGAAAAAAAATGGGAAAATTTTGGAGCAAAAAAAGGCCCCGAAGCCGCCGCGGCGGCTTCGGGGCCTTTTTTTGCTCCAAAATTTTCCCATTTTTTTTCAATCTTTTCTATCAAACTCTCTCACACTTATAAAATTCATTTTCAACTAATTTTCGAAAAAAACAGCCCCCCCTTTTGCTGTAATTTTTTTCTCAAAGCTTCTGCTTCGTTCGCAAAACTCTACGCTGTACATGAGCTCTGATCAGTAAAGCGACCGTGTGATTCAGTCGCTTTTTTACTTGTTACATTTTGAGTGCTTTACCATTCGCCATTTCTAGTACCTCGCCTTCTCTGCTTCAGTCGCCCCGGCCAAACCTTTACCTCTAGAAATGCTTTAATCACTTCATTTCGCACTCGTTCTTTTACGTGGGCTGAATCATATCAGAGCTCGTTTACTCACTGCTATTTCTTGCGAGAGCCCGGCTTTTACATGGCTTTCTTCGGACGGTACCTGCCATTCCTCTCGCTTTACCTTTACTTCTTGCGAGAGCCCGGCTTTTACATAGCTTTCTTCGGACGGTTTCTGCCATTCCTCTCGCTTTACCTTCCCTAGCTACTTATTCAATGAGGTCTGCTATACGACTTCTAACCGCCCAGCTGCGGTCTTTCAACTCCAGCTTGAGTCGACGGCCACGTCAACTCAAGCTATATGCCTGCAAAACACTAATAGTTAACTCGCCTTGACGACGTCTACCCGCTTAGACCTCTAGGGATTTATTCATTACAACTTTACATTGTAAAATCCCTAAGCTGACTAAGTCGTCAGCTCGCTTTCTGGCACACTACAAGTGCCTTCCTTAATAGTGTAACATTAAGCATACGCGTATGATGCTCAAATGTTCGTGTCTAAAAATTAGGCTACCTCAAGAGAGTCAAACTTTTTCTCTCTTTTATAAAATCACTTGTTTGCAATATTGCTTAACTTGTATGTAATACTCTTTATATCATCATGTTTACCACATGCACTATACACATCGATAAGGACACTAAGAGGTACGCATTTGCGTAAAGTACGCACTTACAATAACAATGAGTTTATTTATAAAGTATAAATGTGAAAGTTTTTACTTTTTTCAAACTTAGATGTTGGGTTTTTTATTTAAGTAACTATATATTATATATACTTTACAGCAAACACAGTTTTATTTTCAGTTAAACAGCTGTGAAGTTTAAGATGTAACAAATATGGTTCATTTGCATTGTTAGCTGTTTTAAATATAACAAAGCTATACAAACAACAAGTTTTATTTGAAAACAACACTGAATATAAATTTTTATTACATATACATATTCCTTCCTATAACAAACTTTATAACAACATGTGCTTTTATACTACTAACAAGTCTCTAATATAAATTTTAGTTTTATCAATATTTTATTATGTATGAGATTATTAGTATCTATATTGATTTTTTTAACTAATTTTATTAAAATTTTTGAAAATTTGATTATTTTTGAAATTGTTATTTTCACTATGAAAAAATTCAAATAATAAATACTAAAGCTTGTTAGCATTTTCAAATTAAATATCTTAAATTTCATAATTTAAAACTACAAGTTTTCTTATTAATAATTGCTTACAATAAGTTGCAAACTGACTATTTCAATTAAGAAAACATAACCAAACCAGTTTATTATAAGTGATGCATTTTTTTATTGAAAACAAAATTTTGACATGTTATCACTTGTGCTTTGTTGTTTTTATTCTTCAACAGGCAAATAGACATGTCGATATCTGCGTCCTCACTGCGGCTCCGGTTCATCACCTTGGGCCGGTTTCATGCTGTCCGAAAGCATTAATTTTTAACATTAATTAACATTAATTTTTCGTATGTTGGCACTTTTGAGTATACTTTATGTAGTATATTTGTATGATAAATCTATTGAAATTCTGATTATTTTATTTATTTTATTTTTTAAGTCTAAATTATAAGTTCTAGAAAATTTTGTTGTTAATTTTAATGTATTTTTTAAATTCATTGCTTGTAAGTTGTCCTCTTTTTAATCTGTTTTATTTTGTCTTTTCATAAAATATCAAAATCCAAACAATTTATTTTGCATGTTAAGTAAAGATTATTGTATTGTAGCTTTTAATTATACACTCTGTTACAGTGCTAACTGATTTAATCAGTCTGACAGAATGACTAAATTTATGGGTTTTTATACCCAAAATGTAAAAGAGAATAATTAAATTACGTTTAATAAAGAAGTTATTTAAGTTAAATATGTGTAAATTTTGTACACTTTTTAGTGAAATAAATATTGTTAGCATAAATTATTATTTTTTTTAGTAACTATTTACAAACTACAATGACATTAAATTTTTAAACTATATAAGATTAAAAATATTTAAGTTTTGTAAATCTCTCATACTTTAACAAGTTTACTAATTGATATTTTTAAGTATATTGTTTCTGTGTATACAGTACTCTTCTGCACGGTAGCTAAACGTGGACGATTTCTAGTGCACAATAAGAGAATCTCAACATCTTCCGCGTACAGTGCCTTCGTCGTATTGTTAGAATAGCAAAAAAAAAAGACCACTAACGAGAAAGTATTGAAACGTATTAGTTTTGACCGACTTTACACTCAATCAACGCAGGTTTCGCTGTCATGTTCTAAAGTAAACCCAAGATAGTTTGTTGTACAGCGACTTCGCAACCACGAACTTCCAAGACTACGTATTATAGTCGTATGACGTAACAATATTGAACATCAGCACTGGTGAGTTGCAGCTACATGTTAATCTACTATCCACGAATAAAGAGACTGAAGCAGAAGAATAAAAAGTCACTTACTTATCTTTTTCTTTTATTGTTAAGTAGATCAGCTTATAATTTGTTGCATAACTGTAAATCGTTTTACTGTCGTTTATACTGAAAATATTTATTATGTGTTATTTTCTCTTGTCTTACTAATCTTAACCTGTTAATCTTCAGAGTATGTTTGCTATTGTACGCAAAGTACATAGTGCGTCTATTACTATTATAAAATAACAGTAACTATTAGAAAAATTGAAAATTGCTTGTATTGAATGTGTTTCTACAGCAATGGTGTACTAAAGTTTTTCAACAAACTTAATTTTTAATTCGAACAAAACAATCTAGATACGTTTGAAAAAATTTAAACTTAACACACCAACACTTAACAATTATTTTTAAATGCCATTTTAAATTGCTTTTTCGAAATTATTAAGCATATCTTTGTTTGTTTTTTTGTTCTAAATCTCATGTCTTTTTAGTAGTTACTTTGTTAATTATTTTTTCTTTAGTGTTCAAGCTTAGTTAAAACTCATTATTACAAAAAATAAGGCTGTTCAAATTTTGTTATAGAAAATTGCAGAATTGATCTTATATTATAAGAAACATTATAACACTACGAAATATTATTAAGTTTTTTTTTTTAATTATACATTAATTAAAACTAACAAGCTAGCTTTACATAACTCAACAGTAGATATTTAACAAAATCAGGTTTATAAAGAGAGCTGTAGTTTACACCTCAGGTATACTTTGTAAAAAAAAAGCCTTTGTTTAAAATTCCCCGGCGTAAGGTCTTATAAATTATAATATTTATTTTAAATCTTACTACTGCCGGATTTTAACACTTTACACAAGGCTTTTTACCAAGTCTAGCTTTGTATATTAAATAACAAGATGTTAGTTTTCAGTTGTAAATTTGTTAACATCATTTTAATGAATTGTAGTAATATTTTCAGATACTCACTGATAAACATTGTGTCATTGCATAAATTTTTAATAAAAACGCTTATAGTTTAAATATTTCGGGATTTTATTTTAAAAAGTTTGTTGTGTTATTGTGATATTAGCAAAATGAACTTAAGTTCAATCATACTACTCGCAATTTTTCGAAAAACCAATTTAAATCATTGTTACAAAAGTAAAACTTTAAAGCTCATTATCGGTAGCATGGCATATAGTTTTAAATAACAAGTAAGAACTATGAAATCAACTGTTTAATTGTACATTACATTTGAGCTAGTAAAAAATATCAAAATAGTTCAAAAAATATATACAAACATTTATAAGTTGGTTTCAAATATTAATTAGTTGTACTGAAGTATAATTATTGATTAGATAAGATACTACTTAATCGTTGTGCAAAATTAATGTTCCTACTTAATTATTCATTGTTAATGTTAATTCTTCTCATTAGAATTTCCCTAAAAACATTTTTGAAAATTAACAGAAACAAAAGTAAATAAAAGTAATCGGAAATTTTGTTACAAAAATGTTTGGTGCGACTGAAGAGCATCTAACACATGCACGGAATACTAATGCAGTGTCGATTGTGGGCAAAGAAGAAAATAAGATTGGTGTTTCTTTTGATGTTTTAATTAACAATTTCGGCTACTTTAATTATCAAAACTTTTTCAAGAATGATGACAAACCGTTGATTTTTAAATTTCCAAAAATATCCGAGTCTACTACGCTGAGTGTTTTGGAGTTTGTAGAAAAAGGTAAGCATTTTTTAAGTATTTTTATTAATGAGAGGTTATATAACAAAACGAAAAATTTCTCGAAAATGTTGTGGTTTAAAGACCTGGGTACACAAAATGACCTCTCGGTCATCAAGTTGCACAATTAACTTGTTCATAATTAACTCGGGGTAAAAAAAATTACATTAAAAGTTTAAACTCCTAAACGAAAACTCTACAAAGAATTAGGATATTAAATTTAAGAATTCTTTCTTTTCTAACAAAAACATACAAAAAAATTAAAGGATTATTTATATAATAGTATCTAACAGTATATATATTTTCAACTTTACGTTAAAAGTTAAAATTTTAATCTGAAATGTTTTCAATTTTTAAATTTATCAGTATTTATAGCAAGTGATTTAACCTTATAAGGATTAAAAAAAACTAATTATAAATTATATATATTTTAAGTTTTTAAAAGAATGTTTATGAATTTAGACTGTACTATCAACTAATTTTTACTTATTAAAAATTAAGTAGTGATAAAGTTAAACTATAAATGTTTTTAAACACACAAAAAAAAGCTGCAATATTTATTATATCCAATAATGTGCTTAAACTAAGTAAAAAATATAAACTAACTATAGACTTTATAAAAAATCTTAGTTGTTATAACTTTGAATAAATAATTAAGTAATGGAGTTAAACCAAACCAAAATAATAATGTTAACAACCACAAAAATACTTTAAATTGTAAATAAGTTTTTCTTGAAAAAATATAAACAAATAAAATAATTAAATAAGTCAGTCTGTTATTAGTTTCAAATTTTATCAGTAATTTCAGCTTATGAAATATATTTAAATTTTTCAGGTCAAACCGAAGTAAATAAAAAGAATTTAATCTCTATACTTGAAGCTGAAAGACTACTTAAAAACTCTAGTTTAAAAATGTACCTTTGTAATTTTATAGTTGAAGAGGTGACTATTAAAAACTGGTGTTTTTATTTACATCTTTCTAAAGTTTTCTATTTAAAAGACCTGGAAGACTTCTTGCTAAGCTTGTGCTTAAATTGTTTTCTAACAAACTATCAGCCTGATGTTTTATTGGAGTTGAGTTTCACGGATATATCCACTTTAGTTTCTTCCTCTAACTTAAAAATTGACTCAGAGTTGGAAATATTTAACGCAATAGTAAGTTGGGTGGGCTACAAAAAATTTGAACGTAAATGTTACACTGACAAACTTTTAAGTTTAGTTCGGTTACCCTTGTTGGCAGAAGAAATACTTAAAAATGTCGTAAAAGAACATCCTCTGTGTAGTAATAGTACGCTGTGTAAAAATATAATTAATAAAGCTTTGAAAGCAAAAAGAAATAAGTTTCAAAACGTAAAAAAGTTTTGGTTTGAGAACCGTTGTAATAGTCAGATAAATTTTGACAAAAATGAAATTTTATTTTTTGGTAGTGAATTAAGTTTCAAAAACGATACTTTTGAACCATTAGTTCTCTCTCACATAACTGATAGAAACACAATAGATGAAATTAAATCAACAAACAACATGCTAAAGCAAATGCCTGAAAAGTTTGTTTGTACTTTAATAGGCACAAAAATATATTGTTTTATTGGTGATCAAGGTGAAAAAGATGGGTCTTTTCAGGTTTATTGCCGAAGGACGGATCAATGGAACCGTTTGGAAATTCTCCCTAAAAAAAGGTATATAAATGTTTTTTGTACTTGTGCATTTGTCGGTAAAATATATGTTTTCGGTGGTTTACATCATTACGATAACAACTTTGTATACGACCCAGATAAAAACAATTGGAAGAAAATTTCGAGTAAAATCAATTCAGTAAAATATAAGTCATCATGCACAGTTTTTAATGGACAATGTGTTATTATAGGGGGTATTACGTTTACCGAAAATCGCCAAAACTACTTAAAATTAGTTGAAAGTTATGATGACTACCTTGACAAGTGGTCACTTTTACCGAACTTAAACATCGGTCGAAAATACCCAGGTTTACTCGCACGTGGTAACAAACTGTTTGTTATTAGCGGTGGATGTGATAAACATGAAGTTTACGATTGTATGACAAAAAAGTTCACTTTAATTGCCCCATTTCGCATTAAAGATACACTTCATAGACCTTACTTACACACAGATGGTAACAGAATCTATGTTTTTGGTTCCTGGCGTCTTGACGGTGATTTAGCTGTCCCAGTTTATGATGTCACTGAAAATAAATGGCAATCAACTGTAAAAACACCTTCCAAATATCTAAGAGAAGGTCATGTTGCAGTTTCTTTTGAAAAATATTTAAAATAATTTAAATCGTTTTTGTCGTTTAATGTTTGTTTTAATCGCTTTTCGTAACAAAGTTTCTTTTTAAAATAATTACTTTACTTTTCAAAGTTTTCAAATGTAAGTTACTGGCTGATTATATAAAATTGAAATATTTCCCTAGAATATTAGCTTCGATTAGATTGTTTAACGTAAGTCCAAACTTAATTATAAAAGTCTTAAATAGTCTGATGTTACTCAGTCTCTGAATTTTAAGATATTAAGTTCATTTTATTATTGAATAAAATATTTTTTTATAATTTAATTAATTTAGATTTGCTTTTAATTAATCAACTATTATATTTTAAAGCATTTGTAAAAGATAAATAATAACTAATACTTAACTTTTTCTATTTTTTCAGCAAAGAAGATTTTTATAATTTTGCTTTGCATTTAAAAAATTTAAATAAGTTTACTAACTTTATTATGCGTTTACTAAAAACCAAGTAAATAATCAACAAAATTTAAAACTTGTTTATAAAGCTTTATAATTTTCTATAAACACTAATCAAATAGATAAGTTATTTAATAACATATAGACTTTTGACAAAATTAAATTTATATAAGTTGTTAAACTTATATAGCTTTATTTCTCATATTAGTATAAGGTAAAGTAATCCTTGCATAAAATATGACATTTTATATGTGAAGCAGAATTGTTAGAATACCAATGTTGATATGTCAGCTGAACACTAAATATTAAAAAAAAAAGTTTTTGTTTTTACTAAAATATCAAGCTCTTGTTTTATGTGACTAAATACTCATCGAAATCCAGCAAACCTGATGCATTCTTTATGTTATTATAGCTTAAGAAGCAATGTTAAAAAAAATCTGATTAATAATTAATTTAGGTTTAAGTCGTTTTAAAACAGTTTTTTTCTTTTCGTTAAAAATGATGAAGTCTTTGAAAAAATCTTTTTTTTATTTATCTATTGTATCCTACATAATCATTGTAACGTTAATCCGGTCGATTTTAAATAAAAATATTTCATTAAATATTTTTGTGCCTAAAAAGTATTATTAAAACAGATTTATTAGATTCAAAGGGATAAATAACATTTTAACATACCATTTCATCAAAATAAATATTAAAAGTTTCTTTATGATACGGTATCTAATGTTATAATGGATTTATACTTAAAAACGGCTCGGTGCTGATAATGTAAGTATCTTAATCACGGTATTTAAATTATTTTGAGTTGACTGAAACCCAGTGGACAACACATAAACAAAAATCCATATTATAAAAATGCATTTTTTACGCAGTGAGTTACCCACCCAATTCTAAACTCAAGTTTTAGAAAAATATATCCTGTGACCGTTTATGAAAATCAAATAGTAGTTTAGAAGATTTAATTGAAAACTTTACCTTATAAGCACAACTCGGCTCGTCAAGCAAAAGTATATAACACACAATTTTTAATTTAGCTAAAACATACATATAGAAAACAAATAACATTTAGATGCCGATAAAATATTTTATATATAATATAACACAGTATTTTCTGTACTTATAGGGGTTTAGTAAATGATTTATTATCTGCTTTTATAGGTTATATTTTAGACAGTTTATATTTATAGTATCACGAAGCGAATGCAAACTATTTCTTACCACTCAGTCGTGGTGAAAGATTTTTTTTGCTGCAATATACTTGTCGAAAAACGATTGTTGTAAAATTATAATAAACAAATCAAAAAACTGAATATTAAATGCACTTTAATTAGACTTGAAAAGTTTTTTAATAACGACTTACAATAAATAGAACTTATGTTTTATTTTTATACTACCTAATTGAAAACATATAAAAATACTTTCTTTTACTGTTTGTTATTTTTAAAATTTGTTACATACTTATTTCATGAACGGCGGGTAAAATAAATTTCAAGCTTTAAACTCCTGTGACGTTGAAATAACTGTAAGTTATTGTAAGTATTTGCTATTTAATTAAAAACATAAAAAGAAAACCACCGAAAAACATTTTTCTATTATCCATTATACTTAAATTTTAAATATCAATGTTAAGTAAAATGGTAAAATTCTAGCTAGTCTAATGTTGTATAAATAGTATACAATATTGTAATTTTAATTTGCCTATGAAAACTTGTTCTAAAATTATAGTTGAAAAATTCTTTAAGTCATTTTTTTGTTTAAAATTTAAAAATTGCTAAGCATAAGTTATACTTATAATTAAGTTTTTTTTTTTGATGATTTAAGTAAAATTGTGTATGACTAGAAAAATATACTTAGTAAATTTTTTCCAAGTGCTTTTAATTCTTTTTTTTTCTTTTTAGTTTTCTTCTTCCTTTTTAGCTTTTATGTTTTTCAAAAAAGTTTATTAACAATGAAACAAAAAAATATTTAAATGACTGATGTCATTTCAATTTTATTCTTATCAACATTGTTTCAAAATCATAAAAAAAGGTATCAGAGAAAAATGAAAATATTAATCTAGAGAATATGCTTTAGTGTAGGAAAAAAACGACGGATTCCAATAAATATATCATATTTTACAAATTGCCTTATAACAAGTACTATAATTTTTTATAAATGTAATGGCCTAAAACTATAATTAATAAAACCTTTTTTGTATAATAAAAGCACAACTTTAATGCTCGATAAAAACACAACTACAGTAAGTAAGTAGCTAATAATTTTCAGGGATATTAGGTTTATTTGTATACTTTCTTTACACAATCCGAACCTTTAAACGATTTTTAAGACTTTTACTAGAAACTTTGAACTAAGCCTTGTTGGTACGTTTTCCTACTTACACTTGATGATCTGGTGGCTTCATACCTAACAAACAGCAAGGAGCCTTAAAATATTGAATTTTTTTTTGACTATTTTGACTAATAACACAAATGAAAAACATCATGCAATTTTTTTTTAGTTCTTCGTATCACAAAGGCTGTGTTATGTAAAACGTTTTATGTATTGCTTGAAAAAAATTTCATACAAAATGTAAACATTGGTATAACTACAATAGTTTTTCGTTTAAATGCAAGCTGTTCTGAGTATCTAAATAAAAACTGCTTTCAATATATTTTTGTTTACAAAAATATTTAGATAGATTAATTTTTTTTAAATTCAATAAACAATGATCTATATTAAAACAATTTTCATCCTTAGTTTTTTTTCCAATAACATATTTATTTTAACATTAGTTAAGTGGTTTATTAAACAAAACCAAAAATTGCTCAAAACTTTTTTGGTTCAAGGACCTAGATACGCAAAAAGACCTCTCGATCATCAAGTTGCATACCCAATATAATCGAAATTATAATGAGCTACAAATGAAAAAAAAGTAGAAAAGTCTACAGTAACTTTGTTTAATATAGAAGAAACGTTACATTAGTGTACAATGTTTATGTAGTATGTTTATTAATTGTTCGTCGGAAAACTATATTTCAGATGTTTTCTATCTGAAAACTATTTGAAATTCAGTTTTATAATTTTTACTCGCATTTTTGTGGACGTTGAAAAATATATTTAGAGATTTTTCTAACTAATTTTTTTTTAGAGATCAGGTATGATCCACAAAAATCTACCAATAAAAATTTAAACTATCATGTACTGTTAAAATCTGTGTATGGCGTAACGGCTGATGCAAACACTAAAGTATCCTAACCATAGATCTTTAATAGTCTTGAAGCATTAAGGACAAATATGTAGAAAATTAAAAACAGTTATACTGAATAATATTGTTTTATAACCGCTGTACCATAGAATAGAGCTTGGAAAAATATTCGCCAGTATTATCATTATTATTCCATTTAATATATGTATAAAATCCATATAATTATGTAAAAGGAACGTATATTATCTATTCAGTTGTTTTTAGAACTTTTGATTTCTGGAATTTCTGCCATAACAAACTAAAATTATATTTTTTTGGCAAGTATGCTTCGTAGCATAACATATAATAAAAACTTTAAGATAGAGGTGTGTAACGTTTTGAGTCCGCGGGCCAGATGTTGAATTTTTTTTTTGCGGGTCGAATCATTTCAGTTAATTATATTAATTTACTAAAATTGCTCAACTACAAAATTAGTTCTGATAAAACATTTAATACTGACTTTTTTTTACCACATCCACTTCAAGTTAAAGTTAAAAGCTCCCGTAAATAGGTAGGTGTTAAATGTGTTGCAGTGGTCTACTATATAGTCTACTATATAGTAATATAGTTATATGATTCTAATAGTTTCTTCTTCTAGTATACTGATGAGTCTCCGTTTTTTTAGATGGTTTGTTTTTGTTGGAACTAGTTGCAAATATGAGCTAATCGGAAGAAAACAACAATTTTCTGTGATTTTTGCAAAATGTCTAATAAGTTGAAGATGCTGTCGAGTTGGTAAATATAAGAAACGAATGTTTCCATTTGCTGTACGTACTTGAAGTATGTAGTTAGTATGCGGTTGTAAAAACTTAAAAACTTCTATTTACTGTAACTACAATATTTAACAAGTAAAATTAATTTTGTTACCTTATCAAACCAAACTATTTATTAAAAAGCCTCTAATCCAACAAAGCTTTTATTGATAGTTTGAAAAACTACTTGAAAGTTCAAATAGTAATGTATTAATTGATAAACTTTAAACAATTTTAAGTATCTGTGTGATGTCTGTAATTTAAAAACAAAAAATTTATAGTTAATGAATACTGCTCGAATTTCGATGACTGACTATTGTTGCACTAAGTAGTACTTTTAATCAGCAGCCATTTTTTGTTAAATCAGTAGTAAGAGTTAAAAATTAGTTAAACAACAAAATTAAAGATAACATATACCGTGAAGTCAAAAATAAAAGGACTTATGCTTGGATTTGAACTCGGGTCGCTCGCTTCCTTTTCCTGACCCTTACCACTCGTCCACTAAAACTCTTGATATAGTTACTTATAAAATGTATATAAAGCATAATTTTCTAAAAATCGTGTGGAACAAACAGATAACATAGTAAATAACAGATACAATATTTTGCAAGTTTTCAAATTAATATGTTTAATAAGTTGACAAAAAACATTGTACCTTACTTTTGTTTATATCATATTTATTCTAGTTAACTATTTGTAAGTCGTAATTGTTTTCAGTTCCTCAAAAAAAAGAACAGTTGTAAAAGCTAAGTATTTCAAAACAAAACATACTAAGTAGCAATAACTTTTTTTAAACTACAAACAAATATCATTTATTAATGATTACTTAAGTAAGTTACTGCATAAAAAATTAATGTAGAAATTAATTTTCAATTTTTTTAAAATAGATGTTTTAATAGTGATTATGAAACAAAGCTTGTAACTTAATTATAACATATAAATACTAGCAATTTAATTTTGTTCTTAAAGTACAAGTCATAATTTTATCAATACAAGTTTGTTTGATTTTATCTGCCATAAAAATATTTTTTTATCAAACAAGATGTTTTAGTAAATACAATACTAATAGTAAGTATTTCAAATACTTTCAAAACAAATACTTTCTATAACTTTTTTTTTACTTTTACGTAATAATGTTATTAAGCTTAAACTTATTTGTATAATTTTTTTTCTCATTAATTAAATAAGGAAATGTTACATAATGAAATATGCATTTTTAAATGCTAGAAGTTTAATCTAACTTAAATGAGTAGAAGCCATATATTTTTTAACAAAACTTTAAAAGTAGTTTAAATAATAAAACTTAAATACTCTAAGTTTAAAGTGAATTTGACTAATAATTAAAATACAACTGCTTTATATACAAAATGTTTATAAACTGATAACTTTTAAAGAATGCAGGTAAATAAAGAAAGCTTCAGAATTAAAACACAATATATTTTACAGACTAAACTTTTTCTGTGTAAATAGACATTAGTAATTGTTTTAGACATAAGACCTTCGATCCAAAGCACCGAACAAATTACTATTGAAATTTTTAACGAATACACTGAAGTATAAATACTCAAACAACTATTTTCTAGTTAAAATTAGCTACATAATTGCAAATATTACTAAACAAACTAAAACATAAAGCAACGATTAGTTGTAGTGTTTTCAATGTTTTTATTAAGACCAAAAAAGCAAAAATAAAATGTTTACTACTTTTAATGGAATAATGATTATCATTTAAAAAAGTTTAGAAGCGTTGTTAAAGCTTAAAACAAAGCTGTTAAGAGTTTACATGAAGTTATTATCTGTTTCATTTCTAAAAAAAAAATTAAATCGTGTATTTTTATTCTATATAGTATCTCATATGAGCTAAAGTTAAAAAAAGTTTTATGAATTTGATTTTTTTGTGAAAGTTTTTATTACTTTTAGAAAAGTACAACCTTATACTTAAGAATACAGCTAAAGTATAATTTTTTTTCAAAAATGTAACTATTTTAACTATTAAAAGTTTACTATTATTTAATTCAATAAGACATTTTTTAAAGAATAGAATAATTTTTCTACTTTAAGTTAAATTTATATTATAAGATACTTAAATAGTTTTATAAAGTATAACAAAAAGACACACACAATTTAAACACGTTGTTTTGAGAACATAGTTAAAACAAAACTCTAAATGTCTTTAAAAATAATTTATTAAAAAACAATAAAACTTAAGTAAAACTGTTAATTTTTATGAAATTGTTATAAGGCTGAAAGTTTTGTTTTTAACTCTGTTTAGTAACGTAAACATTGAGCAATTACTATTGCATTTGTAATATTAAATAGAATTAAACTTTGAAATAAACGTGTAAAAAAGACTGATGTTTTTATTAAATAAATTATTATCTGTACTTAATGTTTTATTTAAAAATAAAAAGAGTTCCTTGGTGTCGCTGAAGTACCTGGTTTGTTATAACTGCTATGAGATTATTTGGGATTCCCCGGGTGTTTTGTAAAATATTCAGGTAAACTTACTTGAACTAAAAAAAAGTTTAAGATGTTGGAAAGGTAAGTTTTTGTACTACATTTGAAAGTAATGTGATTATTATCCTAAAATTTAACTAAAGACAGGGTTGCCACTTTACCTGGAAACCTGGAATTGGACAATTTAAGCAAAAATAACCTAGGAAAATCTGTAATTTTAAAAATTTTGAAAAAAAACCTGGAATTTTGATTAAAAAACCTGAAATTTTTCATTATTTTAACATTTTCAGTAGTAAAATTTCAATTTGACACAAAAAATCTATTATATAAATAAGATTTTTTTGTCATCATCCAATTTTTTTTATTAAAAAACACATTTTGAGTAACTTTACAGTATTTTTTCAAAGTTTTTATACTATTTAATATAGTTTCTTATATTAAAATTATCATTAAACTAAAAATAGAACCAAAATGTGTACTTTTAAAAACCTGGAAGAAATTTGAAAAACCTGGAAAAAAATGTTAAAAAGGAGTGGCAATCCTGTAAATAAATACAAATATAATTGTCAATATCTTCCTTAAATGTTGTGATGTGATATGTTGAATCTAAAATTTGTTTTATGTATTTCTTCACAAAAAATTGAAATTTTTATAGATTAAGCATAATTACAGAGTGGCCACCAAACCCAAAATCATAGAGAAATATGGCAAATTAAACAAAAAAAATGGAAAAACTTTGAGTTTTTAACATTTTCTACATGTTAAATATAGATTTGACACAAAAAAATTATGGTATGGACCAAAACTTTTTGTCATAATCAAAAAAGACTTAATTAAAAACACATGCAAAGTATCTTTACAGTATGTTTTCAATATTTTCATACTATTTAATACAGTTTTTACTTGAAGCTTAATTATAAACTAAAAATAGACCCAATAACCTGGAAAAAATTTCTGAAAAACTAGTGGCCACCCTGTAACTATTTCAAGTATTTAATTAAAAAGCCTCATAGTCGGGAGTAAATGGTTGAAAGGTATTCTTAATTTTTTTACAAAAATAAACATAATGCAATTTGGTAATTACTTAGGAAAATGTTGCACCAATATCAAACCGAAATTATATTGTATTTGATGTCTTATGAAACCATAGTTTTAGGGTAAACATCAATTTTTTAAGCCTAACATGTTTAATCTAATCAGATATTTTTTTTAAACAACCTATATAAATACACAGTAAAAATTAAAGTTATTTGTTATAAACCTAATTAATTAATCGGTTTTTTTCTTTCAATATTGCAATCAATATAAAATATTGTATTGATATAGTTGATTTATATTGTAAAATAAAAGCAATTAAGTGTTTAATTTTTATTAGTTTATAATAAAAAAGACATCAAATATGATATTATTCCAGTTTGATATTGGCGCGACATCATCTTAGGTTATTACCAATAAATTTTCTGACTAGCAAAGAGTAAATTATTCTCCAAATATTCAAAAAATTGTATAAATTTTCTGAAAATTGTCAAAATTGTATAAACTTTCTGCAAAATGGTTTAACTAGAAAATAGGATTAAATAACAAAATACTGGGATTCATTTTTGCATAATGATGGGCCAATCTTTAAATATAAACCCAATTGTTTTTAATAAAATTTATTCATTTAAGTTTTTTTAACAGCAAAACAAATCAATTTTCCAGTTTAAAAAATATTAAGCAGCATAGTAGTAAGATTAAAAAAAAAGTTTAATAGAATTCTAAGTTTCACTTATGAAAAAGGCTTTAAAATAAAATTAAAACATTTGAATAAAACTTAAAAAAAATATATGAACATAAAGTACTTTTGCTTTTCCTTCTTTTGCTATATTTATCAGCTTTAATGGTATAACATGTAAAAAAAAAACAAAGCTAATGTATTTTAAATGTAGATAATGTAAACAATTTCTCTATAATTCTTTGCTAGCTTATAATAATTACTGTATAATGTTGTTAAGTTAAAGGTAAAAGCTAAAAGAATAGTTTAAGTTAATTTTAATTTCTTTTAGTCATGAATAACTCAAATCAAATTCATTAAAAAAATTAATTTTTACTAGTTTTGATTATAATTAATGTGATTATACTGCATTAGTAATAGTCATAGTTGTTAATTTTTATTTTATTTCTTAACTAATGTAATTTTAGTTTTATATAAAAAGTTTTTATTCACCAAATAAGTCAGTCAATTATTAAATATATTAGTTATGTTTAAATAACCACTACCTTGCATGATGTTGCACAAATATCAAACTGAAATTATATTTTGTTCTTGGTCTGTTTCTATTATAACCAAAAGTTTAGTCTAAGTTATATTTTGTTTTAAACAAGCTTTATAAATACAAAAATAAAGTAAAATTTATTTGATATTAACTAGTAGTTTTGAATAATTTATCACTTTAATTTTACAATATAAGTCGGTAATATCAATACAATATTTAAATTGAGAACAATACTGTAAAATAAAGCGATTTATAGTTTTATAAGTTTATGATAAATAAGCTTGTTTTATTATTTATGTATTATAATGTCATTTTTAGCTTAAGATTAGAGTTATAATAGACCAAGAATAAAATATATTTTCAGTTTGATATTGGTACAATCATGCTAGGTAATTACCAATGATTTTTGTAAACTAATTATGAATTTTAGCATTAATAGAAGAGCTTGTTTTTTTCAAATTAAAGAATTTTGTGTTACTTATAACTTTTTGGTAAATTATAAAATATAACAATTCTACAATATAAAGTATGGTACATGACAATTCAAATTTGGACAACTTAAATTCCAACAATTCAAACTCTTAAAAAAATAGTTAAAAGACTTTATCCAAAAAAGTTATACAAGTTTAAAAAAATATAAAATGCATTTGTTGATCTTATTAATATCTACAAGTAACTTATTATTTTTCACAAAATCTCAAAAATTTAAAAGATATTTTATAACTACTCTAAATAACTATGTTTTTTACTTTATTTAAGCTATATCTCAAAAAATATTTAATGTTTTGCAAAAAGAAAAAATGTCTTGTAGATATTATTAGGACCAACATATATATTTTTTATATTTGACAAATGTACATTACTTATTTAGTTGTGGCCCTTTCAATTTTTTTTAAGAATTTAAATTGTCGGAATTTGAATTGTCCGAATTTGATTAGTCGTGCACCTATAAAAAATGATATTAAAATAATGTCGTTTAAACATTTTATAACTAATTTAAATTTGAAATAATATCTACATAATGTTTTATCATCTTCTTTGAAAGAACGGGTTAAAATTGCACGAGAACAAAAAATGAACAAGGAAACAAAATTGCACGAAGAAAATATTTCACGAGAGTAAAAAAATAACTTAACTTAGCCTAGTAAACTTAACATATCAATTTACAATCTATAAATATATCTTTTTCATTATAAACTAATTGTTTTCTTTAACAGCTTGCAAATGTGATTCTACAAGTCGCGAAATTTTTTTTTGCTGTAGCTGGAAGTTTCAACTGTCACCTTTTCATTATTAGTTAGTTTAAATAAAAATTAAAAAATCAAATCACCTCTAATAAAATTATAAAAATCATTTCTATAATATTTCTATACATAAAAATAAGATAAATATATCATTTCTTAATCGTTAAAGTAGTTTTAAAAATGTTGTTAGCCACAAACTTTTGAATATACTTTCCTAAAATAAAGTTTATTAAAGTTATCTCTAAGATGTATTAGTAAACAAGAAATCTTAATAAATGATATCGTGATGATTCAGAATAGTTAAATTTTAATAGTTGCATTATTATGTCAGATATAATTTTCTACTGACTTTGAAAAACAACATTACTTTTTAACTACTATACTTGGGTCCTTGGACTGCAAGTGCATTTAAATTTCAAAAGACTATATTAAAATCCAAACATAATTTTATGCTGGTCATAAAGCTATTTGACATTCAGTTTCAAATTTTACAGTTGAGATTAACCATTAAACACAATTCATCATAACAAGCATTCATTTAATTAAAAACTTTCGTCGTTTTGCAGGGAATCACGTCGTCGGAACTTTTGTACTTGGCCGACGTCTGCGCCGGGCTGACAGGCTTCAGCGAATTGTGTGGCGGAGGAGGTGGAAGGGATTCGGGTTTGCGCGGGAAAAACGACTTCAATTTGTACGACTTCCACTCGACCAACAGCGAGCTTTTCGAGCCCCACTACGGTTTGTTTTACTTTTGAGTTAAAAATAAGTTTGTTTGAAATAAGCGAAATATTAAGTTTTTTAAACTTTTTCTAATCCTTGAATGTGAAACTTACTATAAAGTTATCCTAATCAGCTCCTTATGTTGAAAGTTATTTGTTGAGCTTATACATTATTCATGTGCTTCTCTTTATTAAGGCCCAAATATTTCCTCATAAACCGTTGTGTTAATGCTTGATTTAATAATCTGTTTTTAAATGCTATTTCTAAAGTATAGCTCAAGTTTGTCACATTACAATACTAAAGAGAAACTTATAGATATTTTTTTATCGTTTGGTTATCATTTACGTTTTATTTTTCACTTACTGTATTATTGTACTTATTATTGTTATTATTTTACTTATTATTGCGCTTGCTATCAAAAAAAATATAGATTCTATGATTTAGGGATTTTAATAATGTTAATTAAACTTAACAACATTTACTTTTGATATAATTTACTTTAGAACCTATAAAATACAAATCAGTAGATATAACACTGCTACTTTAATAAGTTATAAAGCATGTTTACGTTTTCTGATTTTTTATTACTGGACTACTATACTTGGGTCCTTGGACTGCAAGTGCATTTAAATTTCCAAAAGACTATATTAAGATCCAAACATAATTTTATGCTGGTCATAAAGCTATTTGACATTCAGTTTCAAATTTTGCAGTTGAGATTCACCATTAAACACAATTCATCATAACAAACATTCATTTAATTTTTCATAGGCAGGGCAGGGGAACATCGAGAAAATACAATGTGCCAGTTCGCCACCGCGTGGCTGATATGCAGAACTTCATGCTGACATGTGCACCCCCTTCACAATACTTGCTCCGCATCACAAAACTCACCATAGCCGGTCACCAGCCGGCCCGCAAATTCCGAAAGGTTGCTCTTTTTTTGAAATTAACTATTGGTTTTCGTGTATATTAGAAAAATTATGATAATTTGTAAATGTTTTTTATATGAATTGAAATTATTATTAGTTATTAAACTATGAATGAGTATACTGTATGGTTTTTTTTTTACCATTAGAATTAATATAAGTTCACTAAGCTTTCATTCAAGACATTTCTTTTAGTCAGATTAAATGTCAGAGTATTGAATTGTTTATTAAGAATTGCTATGAATAAACATTTTTAAAGCTTTAAATAAAGCTTATCCAGTAGCTTTATAGCTTTTTGCATTTTATAGTTTGCAGTAAAAATGCATAAACTTGTGTATATTCATGAGTTTATAAGCCTTAGACCGTTGAATAGCCGTCAAATACATGTGAATTTTAGTAAATATTTAGGTAAATATTGTTAAATAACTTACGCCAACTATATCCTAATCTTATCACTTCAAAGCTCTTAGCCTCTTTTTATGTCAAAGCATTTGCCGAACTAAACTCGTTTACTGCTTTTAGTTTTACTTTGTGAGAAAATATAAGCGAATACAATGTTTTCATAACATTATTTTAAAATCAATATTTGTTTAAAAAGTTTTATATTTAAAACACTAAAACAACTTCTATTCAATAACTGTTATAACAGTTTATTTTATAAAAAGTTACTCTGATTAGATTATTTAAACATTCATTAAAAACTACAGAAAAGTATCTTTTTATACGCATTTTCAGTTTGTCTTCATTCACAAATGTTTTATGTATTTACATTTATGTAATTTAATGTTTTTGGTGTAATATGAGGAGTAAATGTATTTAAATTTGAAAAGCTTAAATAAATACCACAGTTTTCTACAGAATTGCAGATGAACAATGCGAAGCTTTGTCAAAACTACGGGCATATTGTAGAGACAAGTTAGAAAATGGTTGGATTTATTAATATTTTTATTGCAGTTTTTTTTTAGATTTTGAAGTTTATAATTTATTGTTTAATTTAACGTCAGATGATACTTAAAAAAAGCTGTAATTAAATTTTGAATTATAGGTTTATTTTAGAAAATATTTTTAAAGTTTCAGGTCAATTATCTTTTAACTTTTTGTGTTTTAGTTGTGCAAAGTAAAAATCCAATCCTAAAATTAAATAAAACAAACTTTCTCATTTTGTCGCACAGGATCTTGAAGGAGACGCGGCAGTCGGACGTGAGAGAAAAATGTCTTCAGAAATGGGAAATCCCCGACGAGATCCGCTGGGAGCCGGCAAAGATGCAGGCGCGGGAAGTTTTCGGCGAGCTGTGCGGTGAGAAGGTAGAAATTTGTCAGCGCAAGAGGCTGGAAAACACCGGTCAGATCATCCACAACCACTATTGTTACGTCACAGGCATCCAGACACCTCACTTGCTTATCAGCAGAGGCGTGAGTAAATAAAATTTTTAAATAAAACAAGAATATTAGTTTTGTCTAATAAGCACGAACTTTCTCTTCAGTATCGTTTTAATTATTACTTTAAATCGTGGTTTTGATAAAAAAAAGAATTAGAGTGTTTAATGGTTTGCAAAATATTCTTTTCTCCATGAGTTAAGTATTAAAAATTATTCTTAAGGTTCTTTGAACTTACTGTATCTTTTAATTTACTTTGATATTTTATTACTTTGTAGAATTTTGAATTTTAACCTATAGCTAAAACTTTTTTTTATAGTTTTTACTAAAGAATAGAGTCTGGTAAAATTGGTTGTAGTTTTCAAACTGCTTCTTAAAATTAAAGATAAACTAATTTATCAAGACGTAGTAGAAATTAGATAAGCGTTTTTAGCTTATTTACTTATAAATATTTACAATAGTAGGTTGATTCAAATTATGTATTAAACAAATGAATATGTTTGTACAGAGAAGTGTTCTTGCACACTATGCAGCAGTACGGTGACATGGAAGGCAGATGGATGAACAAGGCTGAAATGGAACTCAAATTGGAGCTTACCAGGAACACAATCCTGCTCGTTGAAACTGTTAAGGAACTTAATGGTCAAATTCGTAGTCAACATTGTATTTTTTGTAAGTTGAAGTTTTGTTTGCATTATTGAAGTGTTTGAGTATTTATCAGTAGTTAAAAGAACGCTTTATTAAAATTCTACTTAAAATATCGTAGTTGTTGTCAGTATATAACTATATTTCACAATTTAACTTTCAAAAGTAGCTTAGTGTGTTACTACAGGGTTCGTGCGCATCAGGCCAAATCAGGCTTGGGTTTGGCGGTCTTAGCGGCTCATTTTGCTTCGAATTCGCGTATTCTTTACCTATGTTTTGCGAATTTCCCTAGCAAAATTATTTTGTTGCTTTTCAAACTCCTCTCTTGAGAGGTTTTCTGTTTGCGCTTGTGGGACTGGTCGCCTGAGTTTTTCGCGAATTTTTGTATGTCCAGCTATTTTCAAAGAAAGTTCTGGCAGGTATTGCAATAATCTTACTTATTTATTATTGTAGTCAAACTGATAATTCTTAATAAATTTAACAAAATATGTTCTGAATGATATTAAGATCTAAAGGATATTATTTTGTTGAAATGATAGAAAAAACGTTTTGAATTATGCTTGGCACGTTTAATTGAAATATTTAACATATTATCTCAATATAAAGTACGTTTTTATCATAATTAAGCTATAAAAAAAGCTTATCCAGTAGCTTTATAGCTTTTTGCATTTTAAAGTTTGCAGTAAAGTTGCACAAATTTGTGTATATTCATGAGTTTATCAGCCTTAGGCCGTTAAATAGCCGTCAAATACTTGTGAATTTTAGTAAATATTTAGGTAAATATTGTTAAATAACTTACGCCAACTATATCCTAATCTTATTTAAGAGCACTTCAAAACTTTTAGCCTCTTTTTATGTCAAAACATTTGCCAAACTAAATTCGTTTACTGCTTATAGTTTTACTTTGTGAGAAAATATAAGCGGTTACAATGCTTTCGTATACATTTAAAAAAAAATCAATATTTGTTAAAAAAGTTTTATATTTTAAACACTAAAACAAATTCTATTCAATAACTGTTATAACATTTTATTTTATAAAAAGTTACTATGATTAGATTATTTAAACATTCATTAAAAACTTCAGAATATTATCTTTTCATACGCCTTTTCAGTTAGTCTTTATTTATAAATGTTTTATGTATTTACATTTATGTAAATTAATGTTTTAGGTGTAATATAAAGAGTAAATATATTTAAATTTGAAAAGTTCAAGTAAATACCACAGTTTTCTACAGAATTGCTGATGAACAATGCAAAGCTTTGTCAAAACTCCACGCATATTGTTGTATTAATATTTTTATTGAAGTTTTTTTTAGATTTTGAAGTTTATATTTTATTGTTTAATTTAACGTCAGACGATACTTAAAAAAAAAGCTGTAATTAAATTTTGAATTATAGGTTTATTTTAGAAAACATTATTAAAGTTTCAGGTCAATTATCTTTTAACTTTTTATGTTTTAGTTGTGAAAAGTAAAAATCAAATCATTAAATTTAATAAAAAAACTTTCTTATTGTGTCGCACAGGATCTTGAAGGAGACGCGGCAGTCGGACGTTAGAGAAAAATTTCTTCATAAATGGGAAATCCCCGATGAGATCCGCTGAGAGCCGGCAAAGATGCAGGCGCGGGAAGTTTTCGGCGAGCTGTGCGGTGAGAAGGTAGAGAGTTGTCAGCGCAAGAGACTGGAAAACACCGGTCAGATCATCCACAACCACTATTGTTACGTCACAGGCAGCCAGACAGCTTAACAGCAGAGGCGTGAGTAAATGAATTTTTTTAATAAAACAAGAATATTGATTTTGTCTAATAAGCACGAACTTTCTCTTCAGTATCGTTTTAATTATTACTTTAAATCGTAGTTTTGATAAGAAAAAAGAATTAGATTCTTTAATGGTTTCAAAATATTCTTTCGTCCATGAATTAAGTATTAAAAGTTATTCTTAAGGTTTTTTGAACTTACTGTATCTTTTAATTTACTTTGATATTTTTTTACTTTGTAGAGTTTTGAATTTTAACCTATAGCTAAAACTTTTAATATAGTTTTTACTAAAGAATAGAGTCTGGTAAATTTGGTTGTAGTTTTCAAACTGCTTCTTAAAACTAAAGATAAACTAATTTGTCAAGACGTAGTAGAAATTAGATAAGCGTTTTAGGCTTATTTACTTATAAAAATGTACAATAGTAGGTTGATTCAAATTATGTATTAAACAAATGAATATGTTTGTACAGAGAAGTGTTCTTGCACACTATGCAGCAGTACGGTGACATGGAAGGCAGATGGATGAACAAGGCTGAAATGGAACTCAAATTGGAGCTTACCAGGAACACAATCCTGCTCGTTGAAACTGTTAAGGAACTCAATGGTCAAATTCGTAGTCAACAGTGTATTTTTTGTTAGTTGAAGTTTTGTTTGCATTATTGAAGTGTTTGAGTATTTATCAGTAGTTAAAAGAACGCTTTATTAAAATTCTACTTAAAATATCGTAGTTGTTGTCAGTATATAACTATAATTCTCAATTTAACTTTCAAAAGTAGCTTAGTGTGTTACTACAGGGTTCGTGCGCATCAGGCCAAATCAGGCTTGGGTTTGGCGGTCTTAGCGGCTCATTTTGCTTCGAATTCGCGTATTCTTTACCTATGTTTTGCGAATTTTCCTAGCAAAATTGTTTTGTTGCTTTTCAAAATCCTCTCTTGAGAGGTTTTCTGTTTGCGCTTGTGGGACTGGTCGCCTGAGTTTTTCGCGAATTTTCGTATGTGTGTTACGTAAAAACAAATTTAAGTTAATAAATTTTCTTCGTTTAACTTTAGCCGAACTAAAACAACTTGACATATATTTTAAAGGTAGTATACTAGAAAATAAGACGAATTTGTTACTTTCTCTATGGGTAAGTTCGTCGGTATATTTAAACCTACAGAGTTTTCGAGCCTTGTTAAACACGGTTTCAATGTTCGAAATTGTTCGGATAAGACCCAATGAAGGGAGAAATTTCAAGGCTCGTTTTGTAGTTTTTAGCCCTCTAAAAGTTTTTCTTTTAAAACGTTTTGGTACTTTCTATTGCTAAGCCCTTGATAATCAAACCATACTCTTTTCTCGTACTGTGTTTTCTCGAATACATCGCGCCTACTTTGTATTTTGCTAATCTCTGCTCTTAACAACTCAATTTTAAGGTTGGATCTATAACTTCGTTACAGGCTGTTATAATCTTGGTGAAATTTTTGTGGTCTCACTCAATTACTTCGAGGCGCCTAACTCCACCTCATTGATACTCTGCACAATCTGCTAAGTAAATCAGGTCACGTCCTTTTTGTATCATATTTATCTAGCTATGCGCTCTTCCCATGTTTTAAGTTGGTAGAGGTCTTTATCTAGGCTTGATATTAACCAATTCAATGAGGTTCTATCCAATTAGTTAAATTGTTTGTACCTAAAATTTAGATTTAGGTAGGCTACAGGATCGGGACTACTAAACAAGGCAAAACTATAAACTAATGTCTTATATTTGTCTTTTTTAAACTTATTTCAGTCCCTAGAAACTTGACTGCTTTCAAAAATACAAAAAAATATAACTTAGTATATATCTAATCTTGTAAATTTATTGTATGTATTCAGTTTACAATATACATATAATCTTTTAAAATTTAATGCTAACTTAAATCTTTATTATTTTAAATTTAGTAAACTTTTAATAAAACTGATTGCTTTTAAAAAATGTGTCTATTTAAGGAACCTATTGAATTATGTGGCTTTCTTACTATTTTAAGTGTCTTAGTCCCCATGGTTACCTTTAAATCAAATTTAAACAACTGTTCAATTTCTCAGAATATTTATGACATAAAGTCGCATTTTAACACAATATTTTTCTAATTTTTTGCTAAATTCTAATGATGAATTGAACAAAGTAATATTTTTTATAAATACTATGTAGGACAAATTTAAACTAAGGTGGCCGAAGAACAAAGTAAAAAAAAACTTTGTATACGTATAAACAATTTCTAATAAAAAACTAATCGCATATATGTACAACTCTAACAAAAAAAGTTATTGTAAACAAAAAAAAGGGAAAGTCCTTGAAATGTATTTAATCAAATTCATTATAGGAAAACAGCCAATTTATTAGGTATATTCGCTATCTATCGTTTGGTTACGCACTTTCGCTGTGGACACAACGTGCGTAGATTCGCGAGAGGTGACTGTACTTGCTATTCTAACAAAAAAAACTTTTAATTAACACTAATCTATGTTGAAATTAAGTTATTAACTGAATTGAATATTATGGTATTGATAAGTTGAATTATTTTATTATAAATATATATACCGAACCGGTGTGCAATTTTTTGTGCCTAGTAAAAATAACTTTTAACACATAACACTGCGTTTAGGTGCTCATTAAAAAAGGTACTAGATAATTATAACTAGATATTTTCAAAATGACTAAAGTCGAACAAATGTTTCTTGTAAGTTAAAGTTTGTTTAACAGACATATTCTTGAGATGGTGTTTGAGTCGTATACCACTTTTGTGTTTAAGATGCCAAATATCTTGATTCCATTATTTTATAATGTGTCAGTTACACTAAGAAGCTTAAATACACCTGGGTTAATATAAAAGTTCTGTTTTGTTGATGCTTTTAACAGAATACTTTATAGGTCAAAAAGAAGCTTAAACATGTTTAACTAAAAGCTACAAAACTATGTACATTTGAAAGCACTTAACCAATTACATTGAAAAACTTAATTTCTTAATACTTTCGCAAGATTTAGTTTAAGTTTTGTTTTAGAGTTATCGTTGTACCGCGAAAACAAAAAATATTTTATAAGTTTTAAAGATACGCAAATGAGCTAATAATAGTACAACAAATAAATAAATATTTTCAAGTTATAAAAAATAACAATAAGTGAAGTTTTTGTAAATATATATGTTATAAATCAAACTACTTTTTTACCAAGAGTTACGTTCTTTTCAACGGTTATAAGAGGTGTGCATACAATTAACATAGAAACAGTTTTATGAAGTTAAAAATAATTTTATTAATATTTAAAACGTGTTATTTCATAGGTTACTATGAAGAAGGACCAAGTAGACGCAATAAGACTTAAGAACCAGAAGCGAAGTAAACAAGAGATACTGCAAATTTGTTCCTAGTGTTTCTTACTTAATAGGTGAACGTTGTTTGTTTTAGTTTATAAGTTAGTTGATAAAATAAGTTGTATTTAATATTTCAGAATACATTTCAACATAATTCAGTAAAATACAAGTCAAAAGGTACACATTTTAAATTTAAGTTTTTTACCATTATTACGTCATTAAATTATTTGGAATGAAGCAGGACCGGACCACAATGGTAGCCTAAACCAGAAGTCGCAGTGCACTTAAAAAAAAACGTTGTCGCGGTCCACACTTAAATAAAACATTATAAAAATAAAAATGTGATAAAATATACTATGATAAAGCACTTATAAATTGATTTATTATTAGCATTTAATTTCTTTTATTTTAAAGTAGTGCTTAATTTTATCCGATATTGGAACTGTCGCTCTGCAAACGAAGTTTGATTAAATACTTATTTATACATTAAAAATAAGTGAGCTATCAATTAATTAGCTTCAAGTGGCGTCAGGTGCAAATCTGATGATACTTCTTTAACTTGATTGCTTAATACTCAATAAAAATTAAAAACTGCAGTCATATTATTCTAAGGCAAAATTATGAATTAACAGTAGCTTTAAAAGGTCCTTACAGTTCAAAAAATAAACTTGTGGAGTTTTTATTACATGTCGTTTCGTTCTAGTAGAAAAAATTAAAAGTTTAAATTACTGTTTACATACATATACACAACTGAATATTTATTTAATTTCGAATACTACCTTTTTAGTTGTTAAACTCTGTACTGGCTTTTTATTTCATCGGTGTTTTGTACTTTTATAAATCAAAAATACTCAGCTTAAATATATTTAATTATGTCATCAATTGTTTAAAAACACAGTAACATTAATATTAAAATTAGCTTTACAGTGTTAAGCTTCTTTATTGTAGCACAAATTTCAAGTAACTAATTTTTTAAAACACAAAGCTTATGGTAACTTTTAGTTTTGATGATGTTGTTAAAAATAGTGTTTTGTAGTGAGTTTGTTTTACTATTTACTTTGAAATTAAAACAAATACAATAATCAAGCTTACTATCGAGTTTGTAACATCTCAATGAGTAAAAGATATATTATATTTAGAAAGTTATCAAAATAGTATAGTTACTAGTGAAACTTAAAGTACTTGCCTTTTAAAAAATAAAATGTTAAAGTTAAGAACAAAAATAGTGTTGAAGTAAACTTATTAACTGCAGTAATTGTTTTAAACGGAAATAGAAAATGCTAAAAGCTATTTGTTATTAAAATTATATTATTAACATTTAACTTGATCTTTAAAAGATGATAGTTTATCTTAACTTTTATTTAAAAGTTGCACAATATTTATATTCTAAACAACATTAATTAAACAATTTAAAATTTTAAGTTTTTGTTCTACACAATGTTTAATGTGTAATGCAATGATCACGAACTAAAACCTCTTTAAGTAAGACTGACAAAGCTATATATACTATTATTAAGTGCTAAAAATTAGTACTATTTAGATTCTCGTTAAAACTGATTTAATTAAAAAAGTCTGTTAACTTAACAAAAATTCAAAAGTGCTTAATGACGAATTGAACAATTATTATAGAGCTTTCATTCGAGTTATTATGAGGGTTAAACTAAATTATAATACAAAAAACTTATTGGATATAGCATACAATGAAATAAAAATATGAAGTACAAATACGATATAAATACAAGCACAAATGCAACAAACTTAGTAAATGGTAAAATATGCAATTACGGACATGAAAATGTTATGAAATGTTATGATATTGAATAAAATTTAGCGAAGTTTCTACATTCACCAGTTTGCTCAGTCCTGGAGTTGAGAAAGGTTTTTTTGCCAGCGAATGCTATTTCAAATATTTCAATATTACACAGAAAGCATGTTCTGCTCGGTCTGCGTTGATCAATTTTATGCATTATCTTCCATTTAACATTGTTCTTAATCATATCGTCTTTGAAGTTAGCGGCCTGAATAAATGAGCTGAATTTTGTGGATTCTTTCAGAATTTAATTTCTGCAGCATATTTTCATTGTATCTTGTTTTAAAGTTTCTTGCAGTGGATCCAATATAACGCTGTTCTTTGTTATTATATGAGACAGTAGCTTTGTATATGACACGTCTGGAAAGGCATTTACCTTCCACTGGGCATGAGGTTGTAATTCTACAATTGTAAGTTGTTTCATTTTTCTTCTGCTTTTTTTACTATCCTCTATGATTTTGAGATTTGATTCGGTGATTTCGGATTGTTTTATTGGCATACGTGAATAACTTATTTTGATTGTCTTTCTGTTGAGAATTTTATTTATCTGTTTTTAGGTAAAAACTTATCTACTAACTTAAGAAGATTTTCATATTTTGGTCTTTAATGTTGCGCTAAAAGGGGGGTTGTAGTATAACATTTGCTTTTTTCTTCTTTTTCTACCGGCCGTATCGTAATTTTGATATGAGTATTCTAAGATTTTATTAAAGCCACTGTTTTTAACGCCTTCTCGTATGATTCCTTGTAATTATTGGACATAGTATTGTTTTTTGATGAAGCAGATAATATGTTTTGTATCATATTATGTAGTTCTCTTTTGACGCTTGGTGAATGGTTAGAGTTTTTATTTATGTTTTTTTCTTTAGCGTTGGGTTTTCTGTGGGGATGATATATCATTTTCTAGATCAAGTAATACGTCCAGGAAGTCTATCTTACTGCTGTCCAATTCGATTATATTTTTAAATTTTGTTCAGAGTAACCCGCTCTAACATCTTTTTTTTATGATTCTTTTTATCGCTTTTTAATTATCAAAAGTCCATCATCGCGGTACAACTCGAAGTTATCTTTAGATAAAAATTAGTTTGAGTTATTCAACAGGAACGAAACGATTAAGTTGCAAACTTCAGCGCCATGGTAGCTTCCCATCGGAACGTCAAATAGGTCTTCTTTTGCATTCTTTTTGTCCAAACTTTGTTGACATGTCTGAGAACTGCCTTGCATGAGTGTAGTATAGTATCTATGTCTGCGTTTGTTATTTTCATATATTTCTTTTCAAATTCGATAGATTTTTTAGTAACAGCTTTTTCGAGTTACTTGGGTAGGATTCTTCTATATTAAATTTTATAAACGTGTAACTACTCTCGTTGTGGATTTTATAACATTATCAGTTTTTTTTTCACTTCTGTAACTTAGTTTTTTCTTTAACTGTATTCTAAATTGTTAACAATAATTTTGTATTCTAAACAACCAAATAGTATGTTAAACGCTTCTGCTACAGCAAACAATCAATGTATATGTTATAATACACAACATGAAGGTAATTTTACTTTTACATAATAAATAAAATAAAATTACTGGGTACTCTTCTTAACATTATTAAAACTATTGAGAAATTCAACGACCTTATGTAAACACAATAAATATTTTGTTCACGCTTTTCAATTAAAATTTACTGCTTTTGGTTTGAAGTTAAATATGTGTACAAAGTGTTTACCTTCTTCTTTCTAGTTAAAATTTTAATGCTTGCCTAAGCTTACCAACTTTCTGCTATAAGATTCTATTTTAATGAAAAATTTTGTTTTGTAGTAACAACTGTGCCAGAAGTTTTTAAACAGTGGACTTAAATTTAAATTAAGGATGTTTCTTAAAATCATGTCCACTAACTTTAACAACTAACTATAACTCGTAAAAGTTTATACTGAAAAAACTCTATTTATTAAAAATAAGTAAAGTATTTCAACTAAAACATTAAAAGACTTTAAATTAAAACCATAATGATAAAATAGAAGCGTTTAAATTTGTTTTAGTATTAATAAAAATACAATGATCTAGCCTACTATCGGTTTGTAATAACAAAATAAAAGAAAGATAATGTATAAGAAGTTGGTTAATTTTTTTAGCTCTTAGTACAACTTGAATTACTTGCTATTCAAAAAAGTATATGTTAAACTGGAAAAGTAAGGTTTAACATGTTTTTTAGCAGAGTACTGCATATACTCATATAAAACTTAAATTAGGGACTAAAATGATGATTATAAATTAAAATGTTTAAAAGCTTTAATAATATTTAAGTATTCTTCCAATATACATTAAAAACGTTTTAGCATTTAAATATTTAAACTTATTACAAGCTAGTTGTAAATTTAATACATTATTAATTTTCTAAGTAACCACATACTTATGTTGTAAAAGCAAACAATTATTTTACACGTTTTGTAAAAGAATAAGAAAATATTTTAACTGCCTATAACATAACTTAATTGCGTTTAATGACTAGTCACTATTAAAAACTGTTCAGATAATAGATTATATTATGTAAAATATACTAAATAAAAAGATACCTTTGGTCCATGTCATTAATAAAATAGTCTTTGGTTGAAAGTTTGATTTTTGTTTTACTTGGTGTCCAGTTTTGTTCACTTTTTAAAAACCATAATGCTTGCCTAAGCTTAAAAATTTTCTATTACAATTATCTGTTTTGATTAAATTAAGCGTTTTGTAACAAAAACTCACATATAGATGAAATTAATAAAACTATAAATTTTTCTTACAAAAATAACTATTACTTAATCTTTAAGCTTAAGAAAAAAATTAAAAAAAAAAAAAATTCCACATAATAAACCCATTCAACATATTAAAATAAGTCTAGTATTGTAACTTAACATATCAGGTTAATAAATCAAAAAACCAAAGATGAAAGTAGGTTTTGAAACATGTAAAATTTTCATTTTATATGTATCAAAGTAATCCAACCTCACTACCATCTTTCTTTTGATTGTATCTTATAAGAATAAAAATCTGATTTATTATAAGTATCAAAAATAAACAACATTATACTAATAAGGCTATTGATAATTTTGTCAAACAAAATTTGGGGAAAAAAAAATTGCTCAACTTTCGGCGCAACCGCTCAAAATCTAGGATACAACTTAAATAAAAAACAGTCATTTAATAAGGGAGACTCTCTTGGGCAAGCCAAAAAAAAATTGGCAAAAAAAAAGGACGTTTGTCTTTCGACAAACGCCCTTGAAATATAATGTTAAAGCCTGAAAAAAATTGGTAAAAAAAAAGGCGAACGTCTTTCGACGAACGCCGTCGGAAAAAATAAATTGAAAAAAAATGGGAAAATTTTGGAGCAAAAAAAGGCCCCGAAGCCGCCGCGGCGGCTTCGGGGCCTTTTTTTGCTCCAAAATTTTCCCATTTTTTTTCAATCTTTTCTATCAAACTCTCTCACACTTATAAAATTCATTTTCAACTAATTTTCGAAAAAAACAGCCCTCCCCTTTTGCTGAAATTTTTTTCTCAAAGCTTCTGCTTCGTTCGCAAAACTCTTCGCTGTACATGAGCTCTGATCAGTAAAGCGACCGTGTGATTCAGTCGCTTTTTTACTTGTTACATTTTGTGTGCTTTACCATTCGCCATTTCTAGTACCTCGCCTTCTCTGCTTCAGTCGCCCCGGCCAAACCTTTACCTCTAGAAATGCTTTAATCACTTCATTTCGCACACGTTCTTTTACTTGGGCTGAATCATATCAGAGCTCGTTTACTCACTGCTACTTCTTGCGAGAGCGCGGCTTTTACATGGCTTTCTTCGGACGGTTTCTGCCATTCCTCTCGCTTTACCTTTACTTCTTGCGAGAGCCCGGCTTTTACATGGCTTTCTTCGGACGGTACCTGCCATTCCTCTCGCTTTACCTTCCCTAGCTACTTATTCAATGAGGTCTGCTATACGACTTCTAACCGCCCAGCTGCGGTCTTTCAACTCCAGCTTGAGTCGACGGCCACGTCAACTCAAGCTATATGCCTGCAAAACACTAATAGTTAACTCGCCTTGACGACGTCTACCCGCTTAGACCTCTAGGGATTTATTCATTACAGCTTTACATTGTAAAATCCCTAAGCTGACTAAGTCGTCAGCTCGCTTTCTGGCACACTACAAGTGCCTTTCTTAATAGTGTAACATTAAGCATACGCGTATGATGCTCAAATGTTCGTGTCTAAAAATTAGGCTACCTCAAGAGAGTCAAACTTTTTCTCTCTTTTATAAAATCACTTGTTTGCAATATTGCTTAACTTGTATGTATTACTCTTTATATGATCATGTTTACCACATGCACTATACATATCGATAAGGAAACTAAGAGGTACGCATTTGCGTAAAGTACGCACTTACAATAACAATGAGTTTATTTATAAAGTATAAATGTGAAAGTTTTTACTTTTTTCAAACTTAGATGTTGGGTTTTTTATTTAAGTAACTATATATTATATATACTTTACAGCAAACACAGTTTTATTTTCAGTTAAACAACTGTGAAGTTTAAGATGTAACAAATATGGTTCATTTGCATTGTTAGCTGTTTTAAATATAACAAAGCTATACAAACAACAAGTTTTATTTGAAAACAACACTGAATATAAATTTTTATTACATATACATATTCCTTCCTATAACAAACTTTATAACAACATGTGCTTTTATACTACTAACAAGTCTCTAATATAAATTTTAGTTTTATCAATATTTTATTATGTATGAGATTATTAGTATCTATATTGATTTTTTTAACTAATTTTATTAAAATTTTTGAAAATTTGATTATTTTTGAAATTGTTATTTTCACTATGAAAAAATTCAAATAATAAATACTAAAGCTTGTTAGCATTTTCAAATTAAATATCTTAAATTTCATAATTTAAAACTACAAGTTTTCTTATTAATAATTGCTTACAATAAGTTGCAAACTGACTATTTCAATTAAGAAAACATAACCAAACCAGTTTATTATAAGTGATGCATTTTTTTATTGAAAACAAAATTTTGACATGTTATCACTTGTGCTTTGTTGTTTTTATTCTTCAACAGGCAAATAGACATGTCGATATCTGCGTCCTCACTGCGGCTCCGGTTCATCACCTTGGGCCGGTTTCATGCTGTCCGAAAGCATTAATTTTTAACATTAATTAACATTAATTTTTCGTATGTTGGCACTTTTGAGTATACTTTATGTAGTATATTTGTATGATAAATCTATTGAAATTCTGATTATTTTATTTATTTTATTTTTTAAGTCTAAATTATAAGTTCTAGAAAATTTTGTTGTTAATTTTAATGTATTTTTTAAATTCATTGCTTGTAAGTTGTCCTATTTTTAGTCTGTTTTATTTTGTCTTTTCATAAAATATCAAAATCCAAACAATTTATTTTGCATGTTAAGTAAAGATTATTGTATTGTAGCTTTTAATTATACACTCTGTAACAGTGCTAACTGATTTAATCAGTCTGACAGAATGACTAAATTTATGGGTTTTTATACCCAAAATGTAAAAGAGAATAATTAAATTACGTTTAATAAAGAAGTTATTTAAGTTAAATATGTGTAAATTTTGTACACTTTTTAGTGAAATAAATATTGTTAGCATAAATTATTATTTTTTTTAGTAACTATTTACAAACTACAATGACATTAAATTTTTAAACTATATAAGATTAAAAGTGTTTAGAATTTAGATTTTGTAAATCTCTAATACTTTAACAAGTTTACTAATTGATATTTTTACCTATATTGTTTCTGTGTATACAGTACTCTTCTGCACGGTAGCAAAACGTGGACGTTTTCTAGTGCACAATAAGAGAATCTCAACATCTTCCGCGTACAGTGCCTTCGTCGTATTGTTAGAATAGCAAAAAAAAAAGACCACTAACGAGAAAGTATTGAAACGTATTAGTTTTGACCGACTTTACACTCAATCAACGCAGGTTTCGCTGTCATGTTCTAAAGTAAACCCAAGATAGTTTGTTGTACAGCGACTTCGCAACCACGAACTTCCAAGACTACGTATTATAGTCGTATGACGTAACAATATTGAACATCAGCACTGGTGAGTTGCAGCTACATGTTAATCTACTATCCACGAATAAAGAGACTGAAGCAGAAGAATAAAAAGTCACTTACTTATCTTTTTCTTTTATTGTTAAGTAGATCAGCTTATAATTTGTTGCATAACTGTAAATCGTTTTACTGTCGTTTATACTGAAAATATTTATTATGTGTTATTTTCTCTTGTCTTACTAATCTTAACCTGTTAATCTTCAGAGTATGTTTGCTATTGTACGCAAAGTACATAGTGCGTCTATTACTATTATAAAATAACAGTAACTATTAGAAAAATTGAAAATTGCTTGTATTGAATGTGTTTCTACAGCAATGGTGTACTAAAGTTTTTCAACATAATTAATTTTTAATTCGAACAAAACAATCTAGATACGTATGAAAAAATTTAAACTTAACACACCAACACTTAACAATTATTTTTAAATGCCATTTTAAATTGCTTTTTCGAAATTATTAAGCATATCTTTGTTTGTTTTTTTTTCTAAATCTCATGTCTTTTTAGTAGTTACTTTGTTAATTATTTTTTCTTTAGTGTTCAAGCTTAGTTAAAACTCATTATTACAAAAAATAAGGCTGTTCAAATTTTGTTATAGAAAATTGCAGAATTGATCTTATATTATAAGAAACATTATAACACTACGAAATATTATTTAGTTTTTTTTTTTAATTATACATTAATTAAAACTAACAAGCTAGCTTTACATAACTCAACAGTAGATATTTAACAAAATCAGGTTTATAAAGAGAGCTGTAGTTTACACCTCAGGTATACTTTGTAAAAAAAAGCCTTTGTTTAAAACTCCCCGGCGTAAGGTCTTATAAATTATAATATTTATTTTAAATCTTACTACTGCCGGATTTTAACACTTTACACAAGGCTTTTTACCAAGTCTAGCTTTGTATATTAAATAACAAGATGTTAGTTTTCAGTTGTAAATTTGTTAACATCATTTTAATGAATTGTAGTAATATTTTCAGATACTCACTGATAAACATTGTGTCATTGCATAAATTTTTAATAAAAACGCTTATAGTTTAAATATTTCAGGATTTTATTTTAAAAAGTTTGTTGTGTTATTGTGATATTAGCAAAATGAACTTAAGTTCAATCATACTACTCGCAATTTTTTTTAAATCATTGTTACAAAAGTAAAACTTTAAAGCTCATTATCGGTAGCATGGCATATAGTTTTAAATAACAAGTAAGAACTATGAAATCAACTGTTTAATTGTACATTACATTTGAGCTAGTAAAAAATATCAAAATAGTTCAAAAAATATATACAAACATTTATAAGTTGGTTTCAAATACTAATTAGTTGTACTGAAGTATAATTATTGATTAGATAAGATACTACTTAATCGTTGTGCAAAATTAATGTTCCTACTTAATTATTCATTGTTAATGTTAATTCTATTCATTAGAATTTTCCGAAAAACATTTTTGAAAATTAACAGAAACAAAAGTAAATAAAAGTTATGGGAAATTTTGTTACAAAAATGTTTGGTGCGACTGAAGAGCATCTAACACATGCACGGAATACTAATGCAGTGTCGATTGTGGGCAAAGAAGAAAATAAGATTGGTGTTTCTTTTGATGTTTTAATTAACAATTTCGGCTACTTTAATTATAAAAATTTTTTCAAGAATGATGACAAACCGTTGATTTTTAAATTTCCAAAAATATCCGAGTCTACTACGCTGAGTGTTTTGGAGTTTGTAGAAAAAGGTAAGCATTTTTTAAGTATTTTTATTAATGAGAGGTTATATAACAAAACGAAAAATTTCTCGAAAATGTTGTGGTTTAAAGACCTGGGTACACAAAATGACCTCTCGGTCATCAAGTTGCACAATTAACTTGTTCATAATTAACTCGGGGCAAAAAAAATTACATTTAAAGTTTAAACTCCTAAACGAAAACTCTACAAAGAATTAGGATATTAAATTTAAGAATTTTTTCTTTTCTAACAAAAACATACAAAAAAATTAAAGGATTATTTATATAATAGTATCTAACAGTATATATATTTTCAACTTTACGTTAAAAGTTAAAATTTTAATCTGAAATGTTTTCAATTTTTAAATTTATCAGTATTTATAGCAAGTGATTTAACCTTATAAGGATTAAAAAAAACTAATTATAAATTATATATATTTTAAGTTTTTAAAAGAATGTTTATGAATTTAGACTGTACTATCAACTAATTTTTACTTATTAAAAATTAAGTAGTGATAAAGTTAAACTATAAATGTTTTTAAACACACAAAAAAAAGCTGCAATATTTATTATATCCAATAATGTGCTTAAACTAAGTAAAAAATATAAACTAACTATAGACTTTATAAAAAATCTTAGTTGTTATAACTTTGAATAAATAATTAAGTAATGGAGTTAAACCAAACCAAAATAATAATGTTAACAACCACAAAAATACTTTAAATTGTAAATAAGTTTTTCTTGAAAAAATATAAACAAATAAAATAATTAAATAAGTCAGCCTGTTATTAGTTTCAAATTTTATCAGTAATTTCAGCTTATGAAATATATTTAAATTTTTCAGGTCAAACCGAAGTAAATAAAAAGAATTTAATCTCTATACTTGAAGCTGAAAGACTACTTAAAAACTCTAGTTTAAAAATGTACCTTTGTAATTTTATAGTTGAAGAGGTGACTATTAAAAACTGGTGTTTTTATTTACATCTTTCTAAAGTTTTCTATTTAAAAGACCTGGAAGAATTCTTGCTAAGCTTGTGCTTAAATTGTTTTCTAACAAACTATCAGCCTGATGTTTTATTGGAGTTGAGTTTTACGGATATATCCACTTTAGTTTCTTCCTCTAACTTAAAAATTGACTCAGAGTTGGAAATATTTAACGTAATAGTAAGTTGGGTGGGCTACAAAAAATTTGAACGTAAATGTTACACTGACAAACTTTTAAGTTTAGTTCGGTTACCTTTGCTGACAGAAGAAATACTTAAAAATGTCGTAAAAGAACATCCTCTGTGTAGTAATAGTACGCTGTGTAAAAATATAATTAATAAAGCTTTGAAAGCAAAAAGAAATAAGTTTCAAAACGTAAAAAAGTTTTGGTTTGAGAACCGTTGTAATAGTCAGATAAATTTTGACAAAAATGAAATTTTATTTTTTGGTAGTGAATTAAGTTTCAAAAACGATACTTTTGAACCATTAGTTCTCTCTCACATAACTGATAGAAACACAATAGATGAAATTAAATCAACAAACAACATGCTAAAGCAAATGCCTGAAAAGTTTGTTTGTACTTTAATAGGCACAAAAATATATTGTTTTATTGGTGATCAAGGTGAAAAAGATGGGTCTTTTCAGGTTTATTGCCGAAGGACGGATCAATGGAACCGTTTGGAAATTCTCCCTAAAAAAAGGCATATAAATGTTTTTTGTACTTGTGCATTTGTCGGTAAAATATATGTTTTCGGTGGTTTACATCATTACGATAACAACTTTGTATACGACCCAGATAAAAACAATTGGAAGAAAATTTCGAGTAAAATCAATTCAGTAAAATATAAGTCATCATGCACAGTTTTTAATGGACAATGTGTTATTATAGGGGGTATTACGTTTACCGAAAATTGCCAAAACTACTTAAAATTAGTTGAAAGTTATGATGACTACCTTGACAAGTGGTCACTTTTACCGAACTTAAACATCGGTCGAAAATACCCAGGTTTACTCGCACGTGGTAACAAACTGTTTGTTATTAGCGGTGGATGTGATAAACATGAAGTTTACGATTGTATGACAAAAAAGTTCACTTTAATTGCCCCATTTCGCATTAAAGATACACTTCATAGACCTTACTTACACACAGATGGTAACAGAATCTATGTTTTTGGTTCCTGGCGTCTTGACGGTGATTTAGCTGTCCCAGTTTATGATGTCACTGAAAATAAATGGCAATCAACTGTAAAAACACCTTCCAAATATCTAAGAGAAGGTCATGTTGCAGTTTCTTTTGAAAAATATTTAAAATAATTTAAATCGTTTTTGTTGTTTAATGTTTGTTTTAATCGCTTTTCGTAACAAAGTTTCTTTTTAAAATAATTACTTTACTTTTCAAAGTTTTCAAATGTAAGTTACTGGCTGATTATATAAAATTGAAATATTTCCCTAGAATATTAGCTTCGATTAGATTGTTTAACGTAAGTCCAAACTTAATTATAAAAGTCTTAAACAGTCTGATGTTACTCAGTCTCTGAATTTTAAGATATTAAGTTCATTTTGTTATTGAATAAAATATTTTTTTATAATTTAATTAATTTAGATTTGCTTTTAATTAATCAACTATTATATTTTAAAGCATTTGTAAAAGATAAATAATAACTAATACTTAACTTTTTCTATTTTTTCAGCAAAGAAGATTTTTATAATTTTGCTTTGCATTTAAAAAATTTAAATAAGTTTACTAACTTTATTATGCGTTTACTAAAAACCAAGTAAATAATCAACAAAATTTAAAACTTGTTTATAAAGCTTTATAATTTTCTATAAACACTAATCAAATAGATAAGTTATTTAATAACATATAGACTTTTGACAAAATTAAATTTATATAAGTTGTTAAATTTATATAGCTTTATTTCTCATATTAGTATAAGGTAAAGTAATCCTTGCATAAAATATGACATTTTATATGTGAAGCAGAATTGTTAGAATACCAATGTTGATATGCCAGCTGAACACTAAATATTAAAAAAAAAAGTTTTTGTTTTTACTAAAATATCAAGCTCTTGTTTTATGTGACTAAATACTCATCGAAATCCACCAGCCCTGATGCATTCTTTATGTTATTATAGCTTAAGAAGCAATGTTAAAAAAAAATCTGATTAATAATTAATTTAGGTTTAAGTCGTTTTAAAACAGTTTTTTTCTTTTCGTTAAAAATGATGAAGTCTTTAAAAAAATATTTTTTTTATTTATCTATTGTATCCTACATAATCATTGTAACGTTAATCCGGTCGATTTTAAATAAAGTTATTTCATTAAATATTTTTGTGCCTAAAAATTATTATTAAAACAGATTTATTAGATTCAAAGGGATAAATAACATTTTAACATACCATTTCATCAAAATAAATATTAAAAGTTTCTTTATGATACGGTATCTAATGTTATAATGGATTTATATTTAAAAACGGCTCGATGCTGATAATGTAAGTATCTTAATCACGGTATCTAAAATATTTTGAGTTGACTGAAACCCAGTGGACAACACATAAACAAAAATCCATATTATAAAAATGCATTTTTTACGCAGTGAGTTACCCACGCAATTCTAAATTCAAGTTTTAGAAAAATATATCCTGTGACCGTTTATGAAAATAAAATAGTAGTTTAGAAGATTTAATTGAAAACTTTACCTTATAAGCACAACTCGGCTCGTCAAGCAAAAGTATATAACACACAATTTTTAATTTAGCTAAAACATACATATAGAAAACAAATAACATTTAGATGCCGATAAAATATTTTATATATAATATAACACAGTATTTTCTGTACTTATAGGGGTTTAGTAAATGATTTATTATCTGCTTTTATAGGTTATATTTTAGACAGTTTATATTTATAGTATCACGAAGCGAATGCAAACTATTTCTTACCACTCAGTCGTGGTGAAAGATTTTTTTTGCTGCAATATACTTGTCGAAAAACGATTGTTGTAAAATTATAATAAACAAATCAAAAAACTGAATATTAAATGCACTTTAATTAGACTTGAAAAGTTTTTTAATAACGACTTACAAAAAATAGAACTTATGTTTTATTTTTATGCTACCTAATTGAAAACATATAAAAATACTTTCTTTTACTGTTTGTTATTTTTAAAATTTGTTACATACTTATTTCATGAACGGCGGGTAAAATAAATTTCAAGCTTTAAACTCCTGTGACGTTGAAATAACTGTAAGTTATTGTAAGTATTTGCTATTTAATTAAAAACATAAAAAGAAAACCACCGAAAAACATTTTTCTATTATTCATTATACTTAAATTTTAAATATCAATGTTAAGTAAAATGGTAAAATTCTAGCTAGTCTAATGTTGTATAAATAGTATACAATATTGTAATTTTAATTTGCCTATGAAAACTTGTTCTAAAATTATAGTTGAAAAATTCTTGAATAAAAAAAAAAATTCTTTGAAGTCATTTTTTTGTTTAAAATTTAAAAATTGCTAAGCATAAGTTATACTTATAATTAAGTTATTTTTTTGATGATTTAAGTAAAATTGCGTATGACTAGAAAAATATACTTAGTAAACTTTTTCCAAGTGCTTTTAATTCTTTTTTTTTCTTTTTAGTTTTCTTCTTCCTTTTTAGCTTTTTTGTTTTTCAAAAAATTTTATTAACAATGAAACAAAAAAATATTTAAATGACTGATGTCATTTCAATTTTATTCTTATCAACATTGTTTCAAAATCATAAAAAAAGGTATCAGAGAAAAATGAAAATATTAATCTAGAGAATATGCTTTAGTGTAGGAAAAAAACGACGGATTCCAATAAATATATCATATTTTACGAATTGCCTTATAACAAGTACTATAATTTTTTATAAATGTAATGGCCTAAAACTATAATTATTAAAACCTTTTTTGTTTAATAAAAGCACAACTTTAATGCTCGATAAAAACACAACTACAGTAAGTAAGTAGCTAATAATTTTCAGGGATATTAGGTTTATTTGTATACTTTCTTTACACAATCCGAACCTTTAAACGATTTTTAAGACTTTTACTAGAAACTTTGAACTAAGCCTTGTTGGTACGTTTTCCTACTTACACTTGATGATCTGGTGGCTTCATACCTAACAAACAGCAAGGAGCCTTAAAATATTGAATTTTTTTTGACTATTTTGACTAATAACACAAATGAAAAACATCATGCAATTTTTTTTTAGTTCTTCGTATCAAAAAGGCTGTGTTATGTAAAACGTTTTATGTATTGCTTGAAAAAAATTTCACACAAAATGTAAACATTGGTATAACTACAATAGTTTTTCGTTTAAATGCAAGTTGTTCTGAGTATCTAAATAAAAACTGCTTTCAATATATTTTTGTTTACAAAAATATTTAGATAGATTAATTTTTTTTAAATTCAATAAACAATGATCTATATTAAAACAATTTTCATCCTTAGTTTTTTTTCCAATAACATATTTATTTTAACATTAGTTAAGTGGTTTATTAAACAAAACCAAAAATTGCTCAAAACTTTTTTGGTTCAAGGACCTGGATACGCAAAAAGACCTCTCGATCATCAAGTTGCATACCCAATATAATCGAAATTATAATGAGCTACAAATGAAAAAAAAGTAGAAAAGTCTACAGTAACTTTGTTTAATATAGAAGAAACGTTACATTAGTGTACAATGTTTATGTAGTATGTTTATTAATTGTTCGTCGGAAAACTATATTTCAGATGTTTTCTATCTGAAAACTATTTGAAATTCAGTTTTATAATTTTTACTCGCATTTTTGTGGACGTTGAAAAATATATTTAGAGATTTTTCAAACTAATTTTTTTTTTAGAGATCAGGTATGATCCACAAAAATCTACCAATAAAAATTTAAACTATCATGTACTGTTAAAATCTGTGTATGGCGTAACGGCTGATGCAAACACTAAAGTATCCTAACCATAGATCTTTAATAGTCTTGAAGCATTAAGGACAAATATGTAGAAAATTAAAAACAGTTATACTGAATAATATTGTTTTATAACCGCTGTACCATAGAAAAGAGCTTGGAAAAATATTCGCCAGTATTATTATTATTATTCCATTTAATATATGTATATTATCCATATAATTATGTATAAGAAACGTATATTATCTATTCAGTTGTTTTTAGAACTTTTGATTTCTGGAGTTTCTGCCATAACAAACTAAAATTATATTTTTTTGGCAAGTATGCTTCGTAGCATAACATATAATAAAAACTTTAAGATAGAGGTGTGTAACGTTTTGAGTCCGCGGGCCAGATGTTGAATTTTTTTTTTGCGGGTCGAATCATTTCAGTTAATTATATTAATTTACTAAAATTGCTCAACTACAAAATTAGTTCTGATAAAACATTTAATACTGACTTTTTTTTACCACATCCACTTCAAGTTAAAGTTAAAAGCTCCCGTAAATAGGTAGGTGTTAAATGTGTTGCAGTGGTCTACTATATAGTCTACTATATAGTTATATAGTTATATGCATTCTAATAGTTTCTTCTTCTAGTACACTGATGAGTCTCCGTTTTTTTAGATGGTTTGTTTTTGTTGGAACTAGTTGCAAATATGAGCTAATCGGAAGAAAACAACAATTTTCTGTGATTTTTGCAAAATGTCTAATAAGTTGAAGATGCTGTCGAGTTGGTAAATATAAGAAACGAATGTTTCCATTTGCTGTACGTTCTTGAAGTATGTAGTTAGTATGCGGTTGTAAAAACTTAAAAACTTCTATTTACTGTAACTACAATATTTAATAAGTAAAATTAATTTTGTTACCTTATCAAACCAAACTATTTATTAAAAAGCCTCTAATCCAACAAAGCTTTTATTGATAGTTTGAAAAACTACTTGAAAGTTCAAATAGTAATGTATTAATTGATAAACTTTAAACAATTTTAAGTATCTGTGTGATGTCTGTAATTTAAAAACAAAAAATTTATAGTTAATGAATACTGCTCGAATTTCGATGACTGACTATTGTTGCACTAAGTAGTACTTTTAATCAGCAGCCATTTTTTGTTAAATCAGTAGTAAGAGTTAAAAATTAGTTAAACAACAAAATTAAAGATAACATATACCGTGAAGTCAAAAATAAAAGGACTTATGCTGGGATTTGAACTCGGGTCGCTCGCTTCCTTTTCCTGACCCTTACCACTCGTCCACTAAAACTCTTGATATAGTTACTTATAAAATGTATATAAAGCATAATTTTCTAAAAATCGTGTGGAACAAACAGATAACATAGTAAATAACAGATACAATATTTTGCAAGTTTTCAAATTAATATGTTTAATAAGTTGACAAAAAACATTGTACCTTACTTTTGTTTATATCATATTTATTCTAGTTAATTATTTGTAAGTCGTAATTGTTTTCAGTTCCTCAAAAAAAAAGAACAGTTGTAAAAGCTAAGTATTTCAAAACAAAACATACTAAGTAGCAATAACTTTTTTTAAACTACAAATAAATATCATTTATTAATGATTACTTAAGTAAGTTACTGCATAAAAAATTAATGTAGAAATTAATTTTCAATTTTTTTAAAATAGATGTTTTAATAGTGATTATGAAACAAAGCTTGTAACTTAATTATAACATATAAATACTAGCAATCTAATTTTGTTCTTAAAGTACAAGTCATAATTTTATCAATACAAGTTTGTTTGATTTTATCTGCCATAAAAATATTTTTTTATCAAACAAGATGTTTTAGTAAATACAATACTAATAGTAAGTATTTCAAATACTTTCTATAACTTTTTTTTTACTTTTTCGTAATAATGTTATTAAGCTTAAACTTATTTGTATAATTTTTTTTCTCATTAATTAAATAAGGAAATGTTACATAATGAAATATGCATTTTTAAATGCTAGAAGTTTAATCTAACTTAAATGAGTAGAAGCCATATATTTTTTAACAAAACTTTAAAAGTAGTTTAAATAATAAAACTTAAATACTCTAAGTTTAAAGTGAATTTGACTAATAATTAAAATACAACTGCTTTATATACAAAATGTTTATAAACTGATAACTTTTAAAGAATGCAGGTAAATAAAGAAAGCTTCAGAATTAAAACACAATATATTTTACAGACTAAACTTTTTCTGTGTAAATAGACATTAGTAATTGTTTTAGACATAAGACCTTCGATCCAAAGCACCGAACAAATTACTATTAAAATTTTTAACGAATACACTGAAGTATAAATACTCAAACAACTATTTTCTAGTTAAAATTAGCTACATAATTGCAAATATTACTAAACAAACTAAAACATAAAGCAACGATTAGTTGTAGTGTTTTCAATGTTTTTATTAAGACCAAAAAAGCAAAAATAAAATGTTTACTACTTTTAATGGAATAATGATTATCATTTAAAAAAGTTTAGAAGCGTTGTTAAAGCTTAAAACAAAGCTGTTAAGAGTTTACATGAAGTTATTATCTGTTTCATTTCTAAAATAAAAATTAAATCGTGTATTTTTATTCTATATAGAATCTCATATGAGCTAAAGTTAAAAAAAGTTTTATGAATTTGATTTTTTTGTGAAAGTTTTTATTACTTTTAGAAAAGTACAACCTTATACTTAAGAATACAGCTAAAGTATAATTTTTTTTCAAAAATGTAACTATTTTAACTATTAAAAGTTTACTATTATTTAATTCAATAAGACATTTTTTAAAGAATAGAATAATTTTTCTACTTTAAGTTAAATTTATATTATAAGATACTTAAATAGTTTTATAAAGTATAACAAAAAGACACACACAATTTAAACACGTTGTTTTGAGAACATAGTTAAAACAAAACTCTAAATGTCTTTAAAAATAATTTATTAAAAAACAATAAAACTTAAGTAAAACTGTTAATTTTTATGAAATTGTTATAAGGCTGAAAGTTTTGTTTTTAACTCTGTTTAGTAACGTAAACATTGAGCAATTACTATTGCATTTGTAATATTAAATAGAATTAAACTTTGAAATAAACGTGTAAAAAAGACTGATGTTTTTATTAAATAAATTATTATCTGTACTTAATGTTTTATTTAAAAATAAAAAGAGTTCCTTAGTGTCGCTGAAGTACTTGGTTTGTTATAACTGCTATGAGATTATTTGGGATTCCCCGGGTGTTTTGTAAAATATTCAGGTAAACTTACTTGAACTAAAAACAAGTTTAAGATGTTGGAAAGGTAAGTTTTTGTACTACATTTGAAAGTAATGTGATTATTATCCTAAAATTTAACTAAATACAGGGTTGCCACTTTACCTGGAAACCTGGAATTGGACAATTTAAGCAAAAATAACCTAGGAAAATCTGGAATTTTAAAAATTTTGAAAAAAACCTGGAATTTTGATTAAAAAACCTGAAATTTTTCATTATTTTAACATTTTCAGTAGTAAAATTTCAATTTGACACAAAAAATCTATTATATAAATAAGATTTTTTTGTCATCATCCAATTTTTTTTATTAAAAAACACATTTTGAGTAACTTTACAGTATTTTTTCAAAGTTTTTATACTATTTAATATAGTTTCTTATATTAAAATTATCATTAAACTAAAAATAGAACCAAAATGTGTACTTTTAAAAACCTGGAAGAAATTTGAAAAACCTGGAAAAAAATGTTAAAAAGGAGTGGCAATCCTGTAAATAAATACAAATATAATTGTCAATATCTTCCTTAAATGTTGTGATGTGATATGTTGAATCTAAAATTTGTTTTATGTATTTCTTCACAAAAAATTGAAATTTTTATAGATTAAGCATAATTACAGAGTGGCCACCAAACCCAAAATCATAGAGAAATATGGCAAATTAAACAAAAAAAATGGAAAAACTTTGAGTTTTTAACATTTTCTACATGTTAAATATAGATTTGACACAAAAAAATTATGGTATGGACCAAAACTTTTTGTCATAATCAAAAAAGACTTAATTAAAAACACATGCAAAGTATCTTTACAGTATGTTTTCAATATTTTCATACTATTTAATACAGTTTTTACTTGAAGCTTAATTATAAACTAAAAATAGACCCAATAACCTGGAAAAAATTTCTGAAAAACTAGTGGCCACCCTGTAATTATTTCAAGTATTTAATTAAAATACCCTTAAGTGGGAAGTAAATAGTTTAAAAGGTTTTCATAATTATTTTGCAAATATAAACTTAAAACAATTTGGTAATTACCAAGGAAAATGTTGCACCAATATCAAACCGAAATTATATTGTATTTGATGTCTTATGAAACCATAGTTTAAGGGTAAACATCAATTTTTTAAGCCTAACATGTTTAATCTAATCAGATATTTTTTTTAAACAACCTATATAAATACACAGTAAAAATTAAAGTTATTTGTTATAAACCTAATTAATTAATCGGTTTTTTTCTTTCAATATTGCAATCAATATAAAATATTGTATTGATTTAGTTGATTTACATTGTAAAATAAAAGCAATTAAGTGTTTAATTTTTATTAGTTTATAATAAAAAAGACATCAAATATGATATTATTCCAGTTTGATATTGGCGCGACATCATCTTAGGTTATTACCAATAAATTTTCTGACTAGCAAAGAGTAAATTATTCTCCAAATATTCAAAAAATTGTATAAATTTTCTGAAAATTGTCAAAATTGTATAAACTTTCTGCAAAATGGTTTAACTAGAAAATAGGATTAAATAACAAAATACTGGGATTCATTTTTGCATAATGATGGGCCAATCTTTAAATATAAACCCAATTGTTTTTAATAAAATTTATTCATTTAAGTTTTTTTAACAGCAAAACAAATCAATTTTCCAGTTTAAAAAATATTAAGCAGCTTAGTAGTAAGATTAAAAAAAAAGTTTAATAGAATTCTAAGTTTCACTTATGAAAAAGGCTTTAAAATAAAATTAAAACATTTGAATAAAACTTAAAAAAAATATATGAACATAAAGTACTTTTGCTTTTCCTTCTTTTGATATATTTATCAGCTTTAATGGTATAACATGTAAAAAAAATAACAAAGCTAATGTATTTTAAATGTAGATAATGTAAACAATTTCTCTATAATTCTTTGCTAGCTTATAATAATTACTGTATAATGTTGTTAAGTTAAAGGTAAAAGCTAAAAGAATAGTTTAAGTTAATTTTAATTTCTTTTAGTCATGAATAACTCAAATCAAATTCATTAAAAAAATTAATTTTTACTAGTTTTGATTATAATTAATGTGATTATACTGCATTAGTAATAGTCATAGTTGTTAATTTTTATTTTATTTCTTAACTAATGTAATTTTAGTTTTATATAAAAAGTTTTTATTCACCAAATAAGTCAGTCAATTATTAAATATATTAGTTATGTTTAAATAACCACTACCTTGCATGATGTTGCACAAATATCAAACTGAAATTATATTTTGTTCTTGGTCTGTTTCTATTATAACCAAAAGTTTAGTCTAAGTTATATTTTGTTTTAAACAAGCTTTATAAATACAAAAATAAAATAAAATTTATTTGATATTAACTAGTAGTTTTGAATAATTAATCACTTTAATTTTACAATATAAGTCGGTAATATCAATACAATATTTAAATTGAGAACAATACTGTAAAATAAAGCGATTTATAGTTTTATTAGTTTATGATAAATAAGCTTGTTTTATTATTTATGTATTATAATGTCATTTTTAGCTTAAGATTAGAGTTATAATAGACCAAGAATAAAATATATTTTCAGTTTGATATTGGTACAATCATGCTAGGTAATTACCAATGATTTTTGTAAACTAATTATGAATTTTAGCATTAATAGAAGAGCTTGTTTTTTTCAAATTAAAGAATTTTGTGTTACTTATAACTTTTTGGTAAATTATAAAATATAACAATTCTACAATATAAAGTATGGTACATGACAATTCAAATTTGGACAACTTAAATTCCAACAATTCAAACTCTTAAAAAAATAGTTAAAAGACTTTATCCAAAAAAGTTATACAAGTTTAAAAAATATAAAATGCATTTGTTGATCTTATTAATATCTACAAGTAACTTATTATTTTTCACAAAATCTCAAAAATTTAAAAGATATTTTATAACTACTCTAAATAACTATGTTTTTTACTTTATTTAAGCTATATCTCAAAAAATATTTAATGTTTTGCAAAAAGAAAAAATGTCTTGTAGATATTATTAGGACCAACATATATATTTTTTATATTTGACAAATATACATTACTTATTTAGTTGTGGCCCTTTCAATTTTTTTTAAGAATTTAAATTGTCGGAATTTGAATTGTCCGAATTTGAGTAGTCGTGCACCTATAAAAAATGATATTAAAATAATGTCGTTTAAACATTTTATAACTAATTTAAATTTGAAATAATATCTACATAATGTTTTATCATCTTCTTTGAAAGAACGGGTTAAAATTGCACGAGAACAAAAAATGAACAAGGAAACAAAATTGCACGAAGAAAATATTTCACGAGAGTAAAAAAATAACTTAACTTAGCCTAGTAAACTTAACATATCAATTTACAATCTATAAATATATTTTTTTCATTATAAACTAATTGTTTTCTTTAACAGCTTGCAAATGTGATTCTACAAGTCGCGAAATTTTTTTTTGCTGTAGCTGGAAGTTTCAACTGTCACCTTTTCATTATTAGTTAGTTTAAATAAAAATTAAAAAATCAAATCACCTCTAATAAAATTATAAAAATCATTTCTATAATATTTCTATACATAAAAATAAGATAAATATATCATTTCTTAATCGTTAAAGTAGTTTTAAAAATGCTGTTAGCCACAAACTTTTGAATATACTTTCCTAAAATAAAGTTTATTAAAGTTATCTCTAAGATGTATTGGTAAACAAGAAATCTTAATAAATGATATCGTGATGATTCAGAATAGTTAAATTTTAATAGTTGCATTATTATGTCAGATATAATTTTCTACTGACTTTGAAAAACAACATTACTTTTTAACTACTATACTTGGGTCCTTGGACTGCAAGTGCATTTAAATTTTAAAAGACTATATTAAAATCCAAACATAATTTTATGCTGGTCATAAAGCTATTTGACATTCAGTTTCAAATTTTACAGTTGAGATTAACCATTAAACACAATTCATCATAACAAGCATTCATTTAATTAAAAACTTTCGTCGTTTTGCAGGGAATTACGTCGTCGGAACTTTTGTACTTGGCCGACGTCTGCGCCGGGCCGGCAGGCTTCAGCGAATTGTGTGGCGGAGGAGGTGGAAGGGATTCGGGTTTGCGCGGGAAAAACGACTTCAATTTGTACGACTTCCACTCGACCAACAGCGAGCTTTTCGAGCCCCACTACGGTTTGTTTTACTTTTGAGTTAAAAATAGGTTTGTTGTGTTTGAAATAAGTGAATTATTAAATTTAAAAACTGTTTCTAATCTTTGAATGTGAAACTTACTAGAAAGTTATCCTAATCCGCTCCTTATGTTGAAAGTTATTTGTTGAGCTCATACATTATTCATGTGCTTCTCTTTATTAAGGCCCAAATATTTCCTCATAAATCGTTGTGTTAATGCTTGATTTAATAAACTGTTTTTAAATGCTATTTCTAAAGTATAGCTCAAGTTTGTCACATTACAATACTAAAGAGAAACTTATAAGATATAAGATTTTTTTTTATCGTTTGGTATCATTTACGTTTTATTTTTCTTTTACTGTATTATTGTACTTATTATTGTTATTATTTCACTTATTATTGCGCTTGCTATCAAAAAAAAAAGATTCTATGATTTTGGGATTTTAAGAATGTTAATTAAACTTAACAATATTTAGTTTTGATATAATTTTATTTAGAACCTATAAAATACAAATCAGTAGATATAACACTGCTACTTTAATAAGTTATAAAGCATGTTTACGTTTTCTAATTTTTTATTATTGAACTACTATACTTGGGTCCTTGGACTTCAAGTGCATTTAAATTTCCAAAAGACTATATTAAAATCCAAACATAAGTTTATGCTGGTTAAAAGCTATTTGACATTCAGTTTCAAATTTTACAGTTTAGATTCACCATTAAACACAATTCATCATAACAAACATTCATTTAATTTTTCATAGGCAGGGCAGGGGAACATCGAGTAAATACAATGTGCCAGTTCGCCACCGCGTGGCTGATATGCAGAACTTCATGCTGACATGTGCACCCCCTTCACAATACTTGCTCCGCATCACAAAACTCACCATAGCCGGTCACCACCCGACCCGCAAATTCCGAAAGGTTGCTTTTTTTTTTTAAAACTAATGATTGGTTATCGTGTATATTAGAAAAATTATGATAATTTGTAAATGTTTTTTATATGAATTGAAATTATTATTTGTTATTAAACTATGAATGAGTATACTGTATGGTTATTTTTTTTACCATTAGAATTAATATAAGTTCACTAAGCTTTCATTCAAGACATTTCTTTTAGTCAGATTAAATGTCAGAGTATTGAATTTTTTATTAAGAATTGCTATGAATAAACACTTTTTAAGCTATAAATAAAGCTTATCCAGTAGCTTTATAGCTTTTTGCATTTTAAAGTTTGCAGTAAAAATGCATAAACTTGTGTATATTCATGAGTTTATAAGCCTTAGACCGTTGAATAGCCGTCAAATACATGTGAATTTTAGTAAATATTTAGGTAAATATTGCTAGATAACTTACGCCAACTATATCCTAATCTTATTTAAGAGCACTTCAAAACTTTTAGCCTCTTTTTATGTCAAAACATTTGCCAAACTAAACTCGTTTACTGCTTTTAGTTTTACTTTGTGAGAAAATATAAGCGAATACAATGTTTTCATAACATTATTTTAAAATCAATATTTGTTTAAAAAGTTTTATATTTAAAACACTAAAACAACTTCTATTCAATAACTGTTATAACATTTTATTTTATAAAAAGTTACTCTGATTAGATTATTTAAACATTCATTAAAAACTACAGAAAAGTATCTTTTTATACGCATTTTCAGTTTGTCTTCATTTACAAATGTTTTATGTATTTACATTTATGTAATTTAATGTTTTTGGTGTAATATGAGGAGTAAATGTATTTAAATTTGAAAAGCTTAAATAAATACCACAGTTTTCTACAGAATTGCAGATGAACAATGCGAAGCTTTGTCAAAACTACGGGCATATTGTAGAGACAAGTTAGAAAATGGTTGGATTTATTAATATTTTTATTGCAGTTTTTTTTTAGATTTTGAAGTTTATAATTTATTGTTTAATTTAACGTCAGATGATACTTAAAAAAAGCTGTAATTAAATTTTGAATTATAGGTTTATTTTAGAAAATATTTTTAAAGTTTCAGGTCAATTATCTTTTAACTTTTTGTGTTTTAGTTGTGCAAAGTAAAAATCCAATCCTAAAATTAAATAAAACAAACTTTCTCATTTTGTCGCACAGGATCTTGAAGGAGACGCGGCAGTCGGACGTGAGAGAAAAATGTCTTCAGAAATGGGAAATCCCCGACGAGATCCGCTGGGAGCCGGCAAAGATGCAGTCGCGGGAAGTTTTCGGCGAGCTGTGCGGTGAGAAGGTAGAAAGTTGTCAGCGCAAGAGGCTGGAAAACACCGGTCAGATCATCCACAACCACTATTGTTACGTCACAGGCAGCCAGACACCTCACTTGCTTATCAGCAGAGGCGTGAGTAAATAAAATTTTTAAATAAAACAAGAATATTAGTTTTGTCTAATAAGCACGAACTTTCTCTTCAGTATCGTTTTAATTATTGCTTTAAATCGTGGTTTTGATAAGAAAAATGAATTAGATTGTTTAATGGTTTGCAAAATGTTCTTTTCTTCATGAGTTAAGTATTAAAAATTATTCTTAAGGTTCTTTGAACTTACTGTATCTTTTAATTTACTTTGGTATTTTACTACTTTGTAGAGTTTTGAATTTTGAATTATAACTAAAACTTTTATTATAGTTTTTACTTGAGAATAAAATCTGATAAAATTGGTTGTAGTTTTCAAACTGCTTCTTAAAACTAAAGATAAACTAATTTGTCAAGACGTAGTAGAAATTAGATAAGCGTTTTAGGCTTATTTACTTATAAAAATGTACAATAGTAGGTTGATTCAAATTATGTATTAAACAAATGAATATGTTTGTACAGAGAAGTGTTCTTGCACACTATGCAGCAGTACGGTGACATGGAAGGCAGATGGATGAACAAGGCTGAAATGGAACTCAAATTGGAGCTTACCAGGAACACAATCCTGCTCGTTGAAACTGTTAAGGAACTCAATGGTCAAATTCGTAGTCAACAGTGTATTTTTTGTTAGTTGAAGTTTTGTTTGCATTATTGAAGTGTTTGAGTATTTATCAGTAGTTAAAAGAACGCTTTATTAAAATTCTACTTAAAATATCGTAGTTGTTGTCAGTATATAACTATAATTCTCAATTTAACTTTCAAAAGTAGCTTAGTGTGTTACTACAGGGTTCGTGCGCATCAGGCCAAATCAGGCTTGGGTTTGGCGGTCTTAGCGGCTCATTTTGCTTCGAATTCGCGTATTCTTTACCTATGTTTTGCGAATTTTCCTAGCAAAATTGTTTTGTTGCTTTTCAAAATCCTCTCTTGAGAGGTTTTCTGTTTGCGCTTGTGGGACTGGTCGCCTGAGTTTTTCGCGAATTTTCGTATGTGTGTTACGTAAAAACAAATTTAAGTTAATGAATTTTCTTCGTTTAACTTTAGCCGAACTAAAACAACTTGACATATATTTTAAAGGTAGTATACTAGAAAATAAGACGAATTTGTTACTTTCTCTATGGGTAAGTTCGTCGGTATATTTAAACCTACAGAGTTTTCGAGCCTTGTTAAACACGGTTTCAATGTTCGAAATTGTTCGGATAAGACCCAATGAAGGGAGAAATTTCAAGGCTCGTTTTGTAGTTTTTAGCCCTCTAAAAGTTTTTCTTTTAAAACGTTTTGGTACTTTCTATTGCTAAGCTCTTGATAATCAAACCATACATTTTTCTCGTACTGTGTTTTCTCGAATACATCGCGCCTACTTTGTATTTTGCTAATCTCTGCTCTTAACAACTCAATTTTAAGGTTGGATCTATAACTTCGTTACAGGCTGTTATAATCTTGGTGAAATTTTTGTGGTCTCACTCAATTACTTCGAGGCGCCTAACTCCACCTCATTGATACTCTGCACAATCTGCTAAGTAAATCAGGTCACGTCCTTTTTGTATCATATTTATCTAGCTATGCGCTCTTCCCATGTTTTAAGTTGGTAGAGGTCTTTATCTAGGCTTGATATTAACCAATTCAATGAGGTTCTATCCAATTAGTTAAATTGTTTGTACCTAAAATTTAGATTTAGGTAGGCTACAGGATCGGGGCTACTAAACAAGGCAAAACTATAAACTAATGTCTTATATTTGTCTTTTTTAAACTTATTTCAGTCCCTAGAAACTTGACTGCTTTCAAAAATACAAAAAAATATAACTTAGTATATATCTAATCTTGTAAATTTATTGTATGTATTCAGTTTACAATATACATATAATCTTTTAAAATTTAATGCTAACTTAAATCTTTATTATTTTATATTTAGTAAACTTTTAATAAAACTGATTGCTTTTAAAAAATGTGTCTATTTAAGGAACCTATTGAATTATGTGGCTTTCTTACTATTTTAAGTGTCTTAGTCCCCATGGTTACCTTTAAATCAAATTTCAACAACTGTTCAATTTCTCAGAATATTTATGACATAAAGTCGCATTTTAACACAATATTTTTCTAATTTTTTGCTAAATTCTAATGATGAATTGAACAAAGTAATATTTTTTATAAATACTATGTAGGACAAATTTAAACTAAGGTGGCCGAAGAACAAAGTAAAAAAAAAAACTTTGTATACGTATAAACAATTTCTAATAAAAAACTAATCGCATATATGTACAACTTTAACAAAAAAAGTTATTGTAAACAAAAAAAAGGGAAGGTCCTTGAAATGTATTTAATCAAATTCATTATAGGAAAACAGCCAATTTATTAGGTATTTTCGCTATCTATCGTTTGGTTACGCACTTTCGCTGTGGACACAACGTGCGTAGATTCGCGAGAGGTGACTGTACTTGCTATTCTAACAAAAAAAACTTTTAATTAACACTAATCTATGTTGAAATTAAGTTATTAACTGAATTGAATATTATGGTATTGATAAGTTGAATTATTTTATTATAAATATATATACCGAACCGGTGTGCAATTTTTTGTGCCTAGTAAAAATAACTTTTAACACATAACACTGCGTTTAGGTGCTCATTAAAAAAGGTACTAGATAATTATAACTAGATATTTTCAAAATGACTAAAGTCGAACAAATGTTTCTTGTAAGTTAAAGTTTGTTTAACAGACATATTCTTGAGATGGTGTTTGAGTCGTATACCACTTTTGTGTTTAAGATGCCAAATATCTTGATTTTATTATTTTATAATGTGTCAGTTACACTAAGAAGCTTAAATACACCTGGGTTAATATAAAAGTTCTGTTTTGTTGATGCTTTTAACAGAATACTTTATAGGTCAAAAAGAAGCTTGAACATGTTTAACTAAAAGCTACAAAACTATGTACATTTGAAAGCACTTAACCAATTACATTGAAAAACTTAATTTCTTAATACTTTCGCAAGATTTAGTTTAAGTTTTGTTTTAGAGTTATCGTTGTACCGCGAAAACAAAAAATATTTTATAAGTTTTAAAGATACGCAAATGAGCTAATAATAGTACAACAAATAAATAAATATTTTCAAGTTATAAAAAATAACAATAAGTGAAGTTTTTGTAAATATATATGTTATAAATCAAACTACTTTTTTACCAAGAGTTACGTTCTTTTCAACGGTTATAAGAGGTGTGCATACAATTAACATAGAAACAGTTTTATGAAGTTAAAAATAATTTTATTAATATTTAAAACGTGTTATTTCATAGGTTACTATGAAGAAGGACCAAGTAGACGCAATAAGACTTAAGAACCAGAAGCGAAGTAAACAAGAGATACTGCAAATTTGTTCCTAGTGTTTCTTACTTAATAGGTGAACGTTGTTTGTTTTAGTTTATAAGTTAGTTGATAAAATAAGTTGTATTTAATATTTCAGAATACATTTCAACATAATTCAGTAAAATACAAGTCAAAAGGTACACATTTTAAATTTAAGTTTTTTACCATTATTACGTCATTAAATTATTTGGAATGAAGCAGGACCGGACCACAATGGTAGCCTAAACCAGAAGTCGCAGTGCACTTAAAAAAAAACGTTGTCGCGGTCCACACTTAAATAAAACATTATAAAAATAAAAATGTGATAAAATATACTATGATAAAGCACTTATAAATTGATTTATTGTTAGCATTTAATTTCTTTTATTTTAAAGTAGTGCTTAATTTTATCCGCTCTTGGAACTGTCGCTCTGCAAACGAAGTTTGATTAAATACTTATTTATACATTAAAAATAAGTGAGCTATCAATTAATTAGCTTCAAGTGGCGTCAGGTGCAAATCTGATGATACTTCTTTAACTTGATTGCTTAATACTCAATAAAAATTAAAAACTGCAGTCATATTATTATAAGGCAAAATTATGAATTAACAGTAGCTTTAAAAGGTCCTTACAGTTCAAAAAATAAACTTGTGGAGTTTTTATTACATGTCGTTTCGTTCTAGTAGAAAAAATTAAAAGTTTTAATTACTGTTTACATACATATACACAACTGAATATTTATTTAATTTCGAATACTACCTTTTTAGTTGTTAAACTCTGTACTGGCTTTTTATTTCATCGGTGTTTTGTACTTTTATAAATCAAAAATACTCAGCTTAAATATATTTAATTATGTCATCAATTGTTTAAAAACACAGTAACATTAATATTAAAATTAGCTTTACAGTGTTAAGCTTCTTTATTGTAGCACAAATTTCAAGTAACTAATTTTTTAAAACACAAAGCTTATGGTAACTTTTAGTTTTGATGATGTTGTTAAAAATAGTATTTTGTAGTGAGTTTGTTTTACTATTTACTTTGAAATTAAAACAAATACAATAATCAAGCTTACTATCGAGTTTGTAACATCTCAATGAGTAAAAGATATATTATATTTAGAAAGTTATCAAAATAGTATAGTTACTAGTGAAACTTAAAGTACTTGCCTTTTAAAAAATAAAATGTTAAAGTTAAGAACAAAAATAGTGTTGAAGTAAACTTATAAACTGCAGTAATTGTTTTAAACGGAAATAGAAAATGCTAAAAGCTATTTGTTATTAAAATTATATTATTAACATTTAACTTGATCTTTAAAAGATGATAGTTTATCTTAACTTTTATTTAAAAGTTGCACAATATTTATATTCTAAACAACATTAATTAAACAATTTAAAATTTTAAGTTTTTGTTCTACACAATGTTTAATGTGTAATGCAATGATCACGAACTAAAACCTCTTTAAGTAAGACTGACAAAGCTATATATACTATTATTAAGTGCTAATAATTCTTAATAGATTCTCGTTAAAACTGATTTAATTAAAAAAGTCTGTTAACTTAACAAAAATTCAAAAGTGCTTAATGACGAATTGAACAATTATTATAGAGCTTTCATTCGAGTTATTATGAGGGTTAAACTAAATTATAATACAAAAAACTTATTGGATATAGCATACAATGAAATAAAAATATGAAGTACAAATACGATATAAATACAAGCACAAATGCAACAAACTTAGAAAACGGTAAAATATGCAATTACGGACATGAAAATGTTATGATATTGAATAAAATTTAGCAAAGTGTCTACATCTACCAGTTTGCTCAGTCCTGGAGTTGAGAAAAGGTTTTTTGTCAGCGAATGCTATTTCAAATATTTCAATATTACACAGAAAGCATGTTCTGCTCGGTTTGCGTTGATCAATTTTATGCATTATCTTCCATTTAACATTGTTCTTAATCATATCATCTTTGAAGTTAGCGGCCTGAATAAATGAGCTGAATTTTGTGGATTCTTTCAGAATTTAATTTCTGCAGCATATTTTCATTGTATCTTGTTTTAAAGTTTCTTGCAGTGGATCCAATATAACGCTGTTCTTTGTTATTATATGAGACAGTAGCTTTGTATATGACACGTCTGGAAAGGCATTTACCTTCCACTGGGCATGAGGTTATAATTCTACAATTGTAAGTTGTTTCATTTTTCTTCTGCTTTTTTTACTATCCTCTATGATTTTGAGATTTGATTCGGTGATTTCGGATTGTTAATTGGCATACGCGAATAACTTATTTTGGTTGTCTTTCTGTTGAGAATTTTATTTATCCGTTTTTAGGTATAAACTTATCTACTAAATTAAGAAGATTTTCATATTTTGGTCTTTAATGTTGCGCTAAAAGGGGGGTTGTAGTATAACATTTGCTTTTTTCTTCTTTTTCTACCGGCCGTATCGTAATTTTGATATGAGTATTCTAAGATTTTATTAAAGCCACTGTTTTTAACGCCTTCTCGTATGATTCCTTGTAATTATTGGACATAGTATTGTTTTTTGATGAAGCAGATAATATATTTTGTATCATATTATGTAGTTCTCTTTTGACGCTTGGTGAATGGTTAGAGTTTTTATTTATGTTTTTTTCTTTAGCGTTGGGTTTTCTGTGGGGATGATATATCATTCTCTAGATCAAGTAATACGTCCAGGAAGTCTATCTTACTGCTGTCCAATTCGATTATATTTTTAAATTTTGTTCAGAGTAACCCGCTCTAACATCTTTTTTTTATGATTCTTTTTATCGCTTTTTAATTATCAAAAGTCCATCATCGCGGTACAACTCGAAGTTATCTTTAGATAAAAATTAGTTTGAGTTATTCAACAGGAACGAAACGATTAAGTTGCAAACTTCAGCGCCATGGTAGCTTCCCATCGGAACGTCAAATAGGTCTTCTTTTGCATTCTTTTTGTCCAAACTTTGTTGACATGTCTGAGAACTGCCTTGCATGAGTGTAGTATAGTATCTATGTCTGCGTTTGTTATTTTCATATATTTCTTTTCAAACTCGATAGATTTTTTAGTAACAGCTTTTTCGAGTTACTTGGGTAGGATTCTTCTATATTAAATTTTATAAACGTGTAACTACTCTTGTTGTGGATTTTATAACATTATCAGTTTTTTTTCACTTCTGTAACTTAGTTTTTTCTTTAACTGTATTCTAAATTGTTAACAATAATTTTGTATTCTAAACAACCAAATAGTATGTTAAACGCTTCTGCTACAGCAAACAATCAATGTATATGTTATAATACACAACATGAAGGTAATTTTACTTTTACATAATAAATAAAATAAAATTACTGGTCACTCTTCTTAACATTATTAAAACTATTGAGAAATTCAACGACCTTATGTAAACACAATAAATATTTTGTTCACGCTTTTCAATTAAAATTTACTGCTTTTGGTTTGAAGTTAAATATGTGTACAAAGTGTTTACCTTCTTCTTTCTAGTTAAAATTTTAATGCTTGCCTAAGCTTACCAACTTTCTGCTATAAGATTCTATTTTAATGAAAAATTTTGTTTTGTAGTAACAACTGTGCCAGAAGTTTTTAAACAGTGGACTTAAATTTAAATTAAGGATGTTTCTTAAAATCATGTCCACTAACTTTAACAACTAACTATAACTCGTAAAAGTTTATACTGAAAAAACTCTATTTATTAAAAATAAGTAAAGTATTTCAACTAAAACATTAAAAGACTTTAAATTAAAACCATAATGATAAAATAGAAGCGTTTAAATTTGTTTTAGTATTAATAAAAATACAATGATCTAGCCTACTATCGGTTTGTAATAACAAAATAAAAGAAAGATAATGTATAAGAAGTTGGTTAATTTTTTTAGCTCTTAGTACAACTTGAATTACTTGCTATTCAAAAAAGTATATGTTAAACTGGAAAAGTAAGGTTTAACATGTTTTTTAGCAGAGTACTGCATATACTCATATAAAACTTAAATTAGGGACTAAAATGATGATTATAAATTAAAATGTTTAAAAGCTTTAATAATATTTAAGTATTCTTCCAATATACATTAAAAACGTTTTAGCATTTAAATATTTAAACTTATTACAAGCTAGTTGTAAATTTAATACATTATTAATTTTCTAAGTAACCACATACTTATGTTGTAAAAGCAAACAATTATTTTACACGTTTTGTAAAAGAATAAGAAAATATTTTAACTGCCTATAACATAACTTAATTGCGTTTAATGACTAGTCACTATTAAAAACTGTTCAGATAATAGATTATATTATGTAAAATATACTAAATAAAAAGATACCTTTGGTCCATGTCATTAATAAAATAGTCTTTGGTTGAAAGTTTGATTTTTGTTTTACTTGGTGTCCAGTTTTGTTCACTTTTTTAAAACCATAATGCTTGCCTAAGCTTAAAAATTTTCTATTACAACTATCTGTTTTGATTAAATTAAGCGTTTTGTAACAAAAACTCACATATAGGTGAAATTAATAAAACTATAAATTTTTCTTACAAAAATAACTATTACTTAATCTTTAAGCTTAAGAAAAAAATTAAAAAAAAAAATTCCACATAATAAACCCATTCAACATATTAAAATAAGTCTAGTATTGTAACTTAACATATCAGGTTAATAAATCAAAAAACCAAAGATGAAAGTAGGTTTTGAAACATGTAAAATTTTCATTTTATATGTATCAAAGTAATCCAACCTCACTACCATCTTTCTTTTGATTGTATCTTATACGAATAAAAATCTGATTTATCATAAGTATCAAAAATAAACAACATTATACTAATAAGGCTATTGATAATTTTGTCAAACAAAATTTGGGCAAAAAAACTATGCTCAACTTTCGGCGCAACCGCTCAAAATCTAGGATATAACTTAAATAAAAAACAGTCATTTAATAAGGGAGACTCTCTTGGGCAAGCCAAAAAAAAATTGGCAAAAAAAAAGGACGTTTGTCTTTCGACAAACGCCCTTGAAATATAATGTTAAAGCCTGAAAAAAATTGGTAAAAAAAAAGGCGAACGTCTTTCGACGAACGCCATTGGAAAAAATAAATTGAAAAAAAATGGGAAAATTTTGGAGCAAAAAAAGGCCCCGAAGCCGCCGCGGCGGCTTCGGGGCCTTTTTTTGCTCCAAAATTTTCCCATTTTTTTTCAATCTTTTCTATCAAACTCTCTCACACTTATAAAATTCATTTTCAACTAATTTTCGAAAAAAACAGCCCTCCCCTTTTGCTGAAATTTTTTTCTCAAAGCTTCTGCTTCGTTCGCAAAACTCTTCGCTGTACATGAGCCCTGATCAGTAAAGCGACCGTGTGATTCAGTCGCTTTTTTACTTGTTACATTTTGTGTGCTTTACCATTCGCCATTTCTAGTACCTCGCCTTCTCTGCTTCAGTTGCCCCGGCCAAACCTTTACCTCTAGAAATGCTTTAATCACTTCATTTCGCACACGTTCTTTTACTTGGGCTGAATCATATCAGAGCTCGTTTACTCACTGCTACTTCTTGCGAGAGCGCGGCTTTTACATGGCTTTCTTCGGACGGTTTCTGCCATTCCTCTCGCTTTACCTTTACTTCTTGCGAGAGCCCGGCTTTTACATGGCTTTCTTCGGACGGTACCTGCCATTCCTCTCGCTTTACCTTCCCTAGCTACTTATTCAATGAGGTCTGCTATACGACTTCTAACCGCCCAGCTGCGGTCTTTCAACTCCAGCTTGAGTCGACGGCCACGTCAACTCAAGCTATATGCCTGCAAAACACTAATAGTTAACTCGCCTTGACGACGTCTACCCGCTTAGACCTCTAGGGATTTATTCATTACAACTTTACATTGTAAAATCCCTAAGCTGACTAAGTCGTCAGCTCGCTTTCTGGCACACTACAAGTGCCTTCCTTAATAGTGTAACATTAAGCATACGCGTATGATGCTCAAATGTTCGTGTCTAAAAATTAGGCTACCTCAAGAGAGTCAAACTTTTTCTCTCTTTTATAAAATCACTTGTTTGCAATATTGCTTAACTTGTATGTAATACTCTTTATATCATCATGTTTACCACATGCACTATACACATCGATAAGGACACTAAGAGGTACGCATTTGCGTAAAGTACGCACTTACAATAACAATGAGTTTATTTATAAAGTATAAATGTGAAAGTTTTTACTTTTTTCAAACTTAGATGTTGGGTTTTTTATTTAAGTAACTATATATTATATATACTTTACAGCAAACACAGTTTTATTTTCAGTTAAACAGCTGTGAAGTTTAAGATGTAACAAATATGGTTCATTTGCATTGTTAGCTGTTTTAAATATAACAAAGCTATACAAACAACAAGTTTTATTTGAAAACAACACTGAATATAAATTTTTATTACATATACATATTCCTTCCTATAACAAACTTTATAACAACATGTGCTTTTATACTACTAACAAGTCTCTAATATAAATTTTAGTTTTATCAATATTTTATTATGTATGAGATTATTAGTATCTATATTGATTTTTTTAACTAATTTTATTAAAATTTTTGAAAATTTGATTATTTTTGAAATTGTTATTTTCACTATGAAAAAATTCAAATAATAAATACTAAAGCTTGTTAGCATTTTCAAATTAAATATCTTAAATTTCATAATTTAAAACTACAAGTTTTCTTATTAATAATTGCTTACAATAAGTTGCAAACTGACTATTTCAATTAAGAAAACATAACCAAACCAGTTTATTATAAGTGATGCATTTTTTTATTGAAAACAAAATTTTGACATGTTATCACTTGTGCTTTGTTGTTTTTATTCTTCAACAGGCAAATAGACATGTCGATATCTGCGTCCTCACTGCGGCTCCGGTTCATCACCTTGGGCCGGTTTCATGCTGTCCGAAAGCATTAATTTTTAACATTAATTAACATTAATTTTTCGTATGTTGGCACTTTTGAGTATACTTTATGTAGTATATTTGTATGATAAATCTATTGAAATTCTGATTATTTTATTTATTTTATTTTTTAAGTCTAAATTATAAGTTCTAGAAAATTTTGTTGTTAATTTTAATGTATTTTTTAAATTCATTGCTTGTAAGTTGTCCTCTTTTTAATCTGTTTTATTTTGTCTTTTCATAAAATATCAAAATCCAAACAATTTATTTTGCATGTAAAGTAAAGATTATTGTATTGTAGCTTTTAATTATACACTCTGTAACAGTGCTAACTGATTTAATCAGTCTGACAGAATGACTAAATTTATGGGTTTTTATACCCAAAATGTAAAAGAGAATAATTAAATTACGTTTAATAAAGAAGTTATTTAAGTTAAATATGTGTAAATTTTGTACACTTTTTAGTGAAATAAATATTGTTAGCATAAATTATTATTTTTTTTAGTAACTATTTACAAACTACAATGACATTAAATTTTTAAACTATATAAGATTAAAAATATTTAAGTTTTGTAAATCTCTCATACTTTAACAAGTTTACTAATTGATATTTTTACCTATATTGTTTCTGTGTATACAGTACTCTTCTGCACGGTAGCTAAACATGGACGTTTTCTAGTGCACAATAAGAGCATCTCAACATCTTCCGCGTACAGTGCCTTCGTCGTATTGTTAGAATAGCAAAAAAAAAAAAAAGACCACTAACGAGAAAGTATTAAAACGTATTAGTTTTGACCGACTTTACACTCAATCAACGCAGGTTTCGCTGTCATGTTCTAAAGTAAACCCAAGATAGTTTGTTGTACAGCGACTTCGCAACCACGAACTTCCAAGACTACGTATTATAGTCGTATGACGTAACAATATTGAACATCAGCACTGGTGAGTTGCAGCTACATGTTAATTTACTATCCACGAATAAAGAGACTGAAGCAGAAGAATAAAAAGTCACTTACTTATCTTTTTCTTTTATTGTTAAGTAGATCAGCTTATAATTTGTTGCATAACTGTAAATCGTTTTACTGTCGTTTATACTGGAAATATTTATTATGTGTTATTTTCTCTTGTCTTACTAATCTTAACCTGTTAATCTTCAGAGTATGTTTGCTATTGTACGCAAAGTACATAGTGCGTCTATTACTATTATGAAATAACAGTAACTATTAGAAAAATTGAAAATTGCTTGTATTGAATGTGTTTCTACAGCAATGTTGTACTAAAGTTTTTAAACAAACTTAATTTTTAATTCGAACAAAACAATCTAGATACGTTTGAAAAAATTTAAACTTAACACACCAACACTTAACAATTATTTTTAAATGCCATTTTAAATTGCTTTTTCGAAATTATTAAGCATATCTTTGTTTGTTTTTTTTTTTCTAAATCTCATGTCTTTTTAGTAGTTACTTTGTTAATTATTTTTTCTTTAGTGTTCAAGCTTAGTTAAAACTCATTATTACAAAAAATAAGGCTGTTCAAATTTTGTTATAGAAAATTGCAGAATTGATCTTATATTATAAGAAACATTATAACACTACGAAATATTATTTAGTTTTTTTTTTTAATTATACATTAATTAAAACTAACAAGCTAGCTTTACATAACTCAACAGTAGATATTTAACAAAATCAGATTTATAAAGAGAGCTGTAGTTTACACCTCAGGTATACTTAGTAAAAAAAAGCCTTTGTTTAAAATTCCCCGGCGTAAGGTCTTATAAATTATAATATTTATTTTAAATCTTACTATTGCCGGATTTTAACACTTTACACAAGGCTTTTTACCAAGTCTAGCTTTGTATATTAAATAACAAGATGTTAGTTTTCAGTTGTAAATTTGTTAAAATCATTTTAATGAATTGTAGTAATATTTTCAGATACTCACTGATAAACATTGTGTCATTGCATAAATTTTTAATAAAAACGCTTATAGTTTAAATATTTCAGGATTTTATTTTAAAAAGTTTGTTGTGTTATTGTGATATTAGCAAAATGAACTTAAGTTCAATCATACTACTCGCAATTTTTCGAAAAACCAATTTAAATCATTGTTACAAAAGTAAAACTTTAAAGCTCATTATCGGTAACATAGCATATAGTTTTAAATAACAAGTAAGAACTATGAAATCAACTGTTTAATTGTACATTACATTTGAGCTAGTAAAAAATATCAAAATAGTTCAAAAAATATATACAAACATTTATAAGTTGGTTTCAAATACTAATTAGTTGTACTGAAGTATAATTATTGATTAGATAAGATACTACTTAATCGTTGTGCAAAATTAATGTTCCTACTTAATTATTCATTGTTAATGTTAATTCTATTCATTAGAATTTTCCTAAAAACATTTTTGAAAATTAACAGAAACAAAAGTAAATAAAAGTTATGGGAAATTTTGTTACAAAAATGTTTGGTGCGACTGAAGAGCATCTAACACATGCACGGAATACTAATGCAGTGTCGATTGTGGGCAAAGAAGAAAATAAGATTGGTGTTTCTTTTGATGTTTTAATTAACAATTTCGGCTACTTTAATTATAAAAACTTTTTCAAGAATGATGACAAACCGTTGATTTTTAAATTTCCAAAAATATCCGAGTCTACTACGCTGAGTGTTTTGGAGTTTGTAGAAAAAGGTAAGCATTTTTTAAGTATTTTTATTAATGAGAGGTTATATAACATAACGAAAAATTTCTCGAAAATGTTGTGGTTTAAAGACCTGGGTACACAAAAAGACCTCTCGGTCATCAAGTTGCATAATTAACATGTTCATAATTAACTCGGGGCAAAAAAAATTACATTTAAAGTTTAAACTCCTAAACGAAAACTCTACAAAGAATTAGGATATTAAATTTAAGAATTCTTTCTTTTCTAACAAAAACATACAAAAAAATTAAAGGATTATTTATATAATAGTATCTAACAGTATATATATTTTCAACTTTACGTTAAAAGTTAAAATTTTAATCTGAAATGTTTTAAATTTTTAAATTTATCAGTATTTATAGCAAGTGATTTAACCTTATAAGGATTAAAAAAAACTAATTATAAATTATATATATTTTAAGTTTTTAAAAGAATGTTTATGAATTTAGACTGTACTATCAACTAATTTTTACTTATTAAAAATTAAGTAGTGATAAAGTTAAACTATAAATGTTTTTAAACACACAAAAAAAAGCTGCAATATTTATTATATCCAATAATGTGCTTAAACTAAGTAAAAAATATAAACTAACTATAGACTTTATAAAAAATCTTAGTTGTTATAACTTTGAATAAATAATTAAGTAATGGAGTTAAACCAAACCAAAATAATAATGTTAACAACCACAAAAATACTTTAAATTGTAAATAAGTTTTTCTTGAAAAAATATAAACAAATAAAATAATTAAATAAGTCAGCCTGTTATTAGTTTCAAATTTTATCAGTAATTTCAGCTTATGAAATATATTTAAATTTTTCAGGTCAAACCGAAGTAAATAAAAAGAATTTAATCTCTATACTTGAAGCTGAAAGACTACTTAAAAACTCTAGTTTAAAAATGTACCTTTGTAATTTTATAGTTGAAGAGGTGACTATTAAAAACTGGTGTTTTTATTTACATCTTTCTAAAGTTTTCTATTTAAAAGACCTGGAAGAATTCTTGCTAAGCTTGTGCTTAAATTGTTTTCTAACTAGTGATGTACCGGACTCACTATCCGGGTCCGGGTCCGGCCGGATATTGCCATTTTTGTCTGATATCCGGATCCGGCCGGATTCTAATTTGAAAAAAAAGTCCGGATCCGGTTCCGGCCGGATTCTAATTTTAAAAAAAAGTCCGGGTCCGGTTCCGGCCGGATTCTAATTTGAAAAAAAAAAAGTCCGGACCCGGATCTAGTTAGTGAAAAAGAGCACACTGAAAAGCATTTTTTCAAAAACAATACCTGTGTAAATTAATAAGAGTCATTTTCGTCAGTTAAAATTAAACACCTACCGTGATTGGCTCATTTTGTACACGTGACTAATTTACATTTGTTTACATTTAAACTAAGAAATAAACATTTCATATGCAACTCTTTACATATGTTGTAAAATTGAAAACTTTGGAATGAATACTTGCATTATTTATTGTTTAAAGTTGAGCTCAGAGAATATTTAGAGTTAATACGGTTAAATGTACGAGCCAATGAGAATCATATGACGAAATTTTTCAAACTAAATACTGATGTAACAAAACATCAGAACATGACAGGAAGTTTATATGTAAGCAGTTAGTTAGTTTGGAATGTAGCTTGAAGCAACAAAATATCTTGAACGTTTTTGTGAATGCTTATTGTAAGCAGTGTTTTGTTTTAAAAGTGAATATTTCAACATGTGTTTAATTGTTTAAATATTTTAGCCAGGTTTATAGTTTAATAGTTTAATAAGAATTTTACAGTTTCTTGTTTACTAAAAGTTTTATTTAATTTTTCGTTTTTTGTTTTAAGTCTTTTGATATAGATTCAAATAGCTTTCAGTTTTTAAATTGTTACCAAAGTAATTAATAATTTTGTATATGCTAGTATTTCTTGTTGTGTTTTATATAAAAGATTCATCACTCAAAACTGTCGAGTCTGATTATAGAAAGTAGTCTCAGTTAGAATTTAGTATTTGTTAGATATTAATTAAATAAGGTAGGATTTAATTATGATGGGTAGTACTAATAAGTTAAGTCTACCACAATCAGTCCACAACTTTACTACCAAATTGTCAACCTTTGCTAGCTGTTCTACTGATTATTAGATTAAAGTAATTTTTTCAGTTTTTAAAAACCTCATTCTGACTCAGGCTTGTTTATACTCACTCTAGCTAGTTTTATTGACTTAAACAGTGGCAACCCTGCTAGTTTGAAAATTTTTGGGAATTTTAGAAAATCTTGGACTGCCTCAGGCTAGTTTAGTTTTTTATAAAAACTCAGGCTAGTTTTCTTTTAAATTTTGAATGAGTTTGAGCTGATCCAGTTTTCAATATTTTGTAATTTTCCAGTGTATTTTGTTCAAGAACTTGATTTCAGATTTTTAATTGTAAATAACACCTAAATTTGTAAACCTTGTGGCTAGCTGTTCTACTTATATTAGATTAAAGTTCTTTTTTTTTCAGTTTTTAAAAACCTCATTCTGACTCAGGCTAGTTTATTCTAGTGATGTACCGGAATCACTATCCGGGTCCGGGTCCGGCCGGATATTGCCATTTTGTCTGATATCCGGATCCGGCCGGATTCTAATTTGAAAAAAAAGTCCGGATCCGGTTCCGGCCGGATTCTAATTTGAAAAAAAAGTCCGGGTCCGGTTCCGGCCGGATTCTAATTTGAAAAAAAAGTCCGGATCCGGTTCCGGCCGGATTCTAATTTGAAAAAAAAGTCCGGATCCGGGTCCGGCCGGACCCGAAATTGTGGGTCCGGTACATCACTATTTCTAACAAACTATCAGCCTGATGTTTTATTGGAGTTGAGTTTTACGGATATATCCACTTTAGTTTCTTCCTCTAACTTAAAAATTGACTCAGAGTTGGAAATATTTAACGCAATAGTAAGTTGGGTGGGCTACAAAAAATTTGAACGTAAATGTTACACTGACAAACTTTTAAGTTTAGTTCGGTTACCTTTGTCGACAGAAGAAATACTTAAAAATGTCGTAAAAGAACATCCTCTGTGTAGTAATAGTACGCTGTGTAAAAATATAATTAATAAAGCTTTGAAAGCAAAAAGAAATAAGTTTCAAAACGTAAAAAAGTTTTGGTTTGAGAACCGTTGTAATAGTCAGATAAATTTTGACAAAAATGAAGTTTTATTTTTTGGTAGTGAATTAAGTTTCAAAAACGATACTTTTGAACCATTAGTTCTCTCTCACATAACTGATAGAAACACAATAGATGAAATTAAATCAACAAACAACATGCTAAAGCAAATGCCTGAAAAGTTTGTTTGTACTTTAATAGGCACAAAAATATATTGTTTTATTGGTGATCAAGGTGAAAAAGATGGGTCTTTTCAGGTTTATTGCCGAAGGACGGATCAATGGAACCGTTTGGAAATTCTCCCTAAAAAAAGGCATATAAATGTTTTTTGTACTTGTGCATTTGTCGGTAAAATATATGTTTTCGGTGGTTTACATCATTACGATAACAACTTTGTATACGACCCAGATAAAAACAATTGGAAGAAAATTTCGAGTGAAATCAATTCAGTAAAATATAAATCATCATGCACAGTTTTTAATGGACAATGTGTTATTATAGGGGGTATTACGTTTACCGAAAATCGCCAAAACTACTTAAAATTAGTTGAAAGTTATGATGACTACCTTGACAAGTGGTCACTTTTACCGAACTTAAACATCGGTCGAAAATACCCAGGTTTACTCGCACGTGGTAACAAACTGTTTGTTATTAGCGGTGCATGTGATAAACATGAAGTTTACGATTGTATGACAAAAAAGTTCACTTTAATTGCCCCATTTCGCATTAAAGATACACTTCATAGACCTTACTTACACACAGATGGTAACAGAATCTATGTTTTTGGTTCCTGGCGTCTTGACGGTGATTTAGCTGTCCCAGTTTATGATGTCACTGAAAATAAATGGCAATCAACTGTAAAAACACCTTCCAAATA